>NC_133654.1:12217933-12520251 GCF_009905375.1 Apium graveolens | reverse complement strand
ATGCAAGAAAAATTTACTTCTATAATTCGTATGCTACCTTGTCTCTGGTCGCCTGAGCTTCTGTTTTATGAAGGGCATAATATCATGAATTCAGGCAACCTCAGGCTCATAAATCATTACTGCTAGTCATAAGATAAGAAGCTTGAACGAGAAAAAAAATATCATTCAATCAGATGCACGACAAATTACCGCAAGATATCACAAAGTTTCCTTTCAATTTTCGAAGGTATGAAATTACCAATATTCTTTCTTCAAATGTATCAAAAATTTAGGGAACAATCGTTACAAGACCAGCCTCATAAGGGAGGTTAGAATAAAGAAAAAAAACAATCAATTAATTGAATGGATGTGAATCAACGACCCTGGCAAATCAATCTATGAGACTAATCAGCTGTCTTAACAAGGGTCAAAAATGATTGGAACTAAATTTGTGTTGAAGGCCTTCATCGCCATCAGATCATGAGAAATATAATATTTGCAAGTCCTTACTGACTATCAAATGCACAACAGATATAATCACATGTTTTCTTTTGGTTGAAATGCAGTTCTATACGTCCAATTTCTTTGGATCCCGCCAGTGAGTCAAAGTTTTAGACTATAATTCTTTCAATCTGCCAAAACCATAATTCAGATTGTTAACAAAAATCAACAGCTTATTTCAAGTTCCGTTCACTAGTGCTCAGATCTTGCAAAGAATATATAGCACATCACTAAATAAATTATCAAAAATACATACCAGTACTAACATATTAATACAGAAGAAGTGGCCATCTTTTGAATAAGTGAATCAGAACCATAGATTAAGTAAAAATTTCCTGATTTTAAACTGGAACCTTCCATACCAATAACCAATAAAGAGAAAGTTGACAAGAACAGAATAACATGCCATGTGTATTTTCCCATTCTTCAAGTGGTACCGAATACCAGACCAATTGATAGACTGAGAAAAATGAGAACGCAGCGCGGAAAAGGGGTATAAGAAATTGTCCACCAGCATTGCAACGAACACCTGTTCAAACCCTTGATATTGATTAGTATCATCATTGTCTCCCAGTGGACTAACAAAATGTTGTGGGAAAAGAATGGATGATCAAGCTAGTGGTTACTATGTAATAAGAAGCGAGTGAAAGTGAAGGCGCCTGTGGAGATAACATGGTACATAGCTGAACTTCTATTCTTGTCAAGTTCCACATTGAAAGTAGTTCTACAACAGTACACAATGCTTGGAGCCCAACCCACAAACCTGGGAAAATATCCTGTATCTTGTCCAAGTCTAAGCACTAGCAGCTGCCATCGTTAATCCATTTTACATTTCGATACAAATAATACGACAGAAACTAGAATCAGATAAATATATAGGCTTGTATTCAAATACAAACCATTTAGCCTACAAATTAAGGGAAACAACATTTATATTGTCAGGGTTACTGCATATGTAAAATATGTAAAATATTATCTTAGTGCTGCTGGAATATGTAAAATGCACAGTAAAGCCCTATAGCCCAAGTCTGTAGGAGTAGAACACTCTATCTGCATCAGACAACCTACCTAAAAATAAGTAGTAGTGTTCTCACCAGCAGAAGTGAAGTCTGTTTAATTTCTCCCGGAAAATAATCCGCAAAACATTATCTTAGTGCTGCTGGAATATGAATCATTGTGATGATATACGGTGCTACAAAACTCGCAACATTCAAACAATAATCTAAATTACAAACTTAAAATACACAAAACATTAAACAAATAAGAAATCTTACACGATTTGGGTGAAACATTCACAACATTCGAGTTGGGTCCTCGAACTGCAGTTTTCTCGATTTTAAAGTGTTCTTCTTGGCTTTCACATATTGCTCAACAATCTTATCAGGCGTATGATTTCGTTCATGATTAACTCTTACTTGTCTTCAATAACTTGAGATTATTCTCGCAAATTAATATGGGGAGATTTTAGAGATAGTGGTGAAAAAGGGGGAAAAATTTTCGGAATAAAATTTGAATTTTGAGGGTGAATGACTGAGATACTGGGATTCTATTTCAATCAAAATATCAAACTTTTAGGAATAAAGTTAGAATTGAATCCGACAGAAAACCGGAATTTTAGGAGTTTGGGACAATTTGGTACTACGACCAATTAATTGAGAAAAAGAGTGAGAAAAAATAGATAATAGTGATGTGGGGGTGGGGGTTTAAAATTAACGTTATGAAATTAATTAATAACCAATAAAAACTAATGATATTTTTTTAAAAGTAAAATATATATTAGTTTTTCCTTCCAATATTTCAAAAATGAGCATAAATATATTAAAGATTATAACCAGAAGCTAATGTTGAGCAGTGCATGTCATTAGTTAACCATAATTGATACATATCTTTTTTGAATTTTTCTCCACTAATATCTATGAAAGATACCCACCTCTTAATTATGTAATCAACTTGATTATTAGACGAATGATTCGACTTACCAGTTTTGCTCATAGTTTATACATTATTTTATTATAATATTCATCAACTGCCGCTGCACATAAAAATCCTTCAAAATATATATTCTCGAGCAACCATTTTCTCATAGTTGAACCTTTGAGTTCTTTCTTCTGTTTTAATTGAGAAGTTGGTTCATGTCATTGCTGAAATTTAAAGTGCAGGAGTGTGACACTAAATGCCAGGAACAACATTATGCTCTTGTCAAACTTTTCAAATTGTGAACAAATTTTATGTTTCACCTTTGCACAGTGTCAGCATCAAGTGTAACTATGGGCTAAAATGTAAAATTTGAATAAAGGTATTAAACATTGAGAGAAATTAACATACACGTTTGTCAATTAAGCACTTCTCGGTTTCCTAAAAAATGAAGAACACTCCTGAATTGCTGGATTGTGGTTAAGACAAACTATTGATACAAAAGAAACAATCCACCATGCCCCCGTTTTCAATAGATGAACTTATCAAAAAGTTTGTATAATATGACTATTTACGTGCAGAAGTTTAAAGGTAATGGTTCCAAGGTCATAATTTGTATTTTTAAAAAATCGTTTATACGTTACTAATCACTAATATCACAAACACTACAAGTAGAACATGAAAATAACATTATTTTTGTATCATTCAACAACTTGCATCTATGTCCGAAGTAATTCCTGAGTCATCTTCATTGGTTCTCATCATATATTTCTCTCTAAATCAATGAAAGTGTAACGTAAAGTTGAGCTATAAGAATGGGTCATTTCATCTGACAACTCTACACAGAACTATTATGTTGTAAACTATTATGTTGTACGACAGAGTGTAAAGTCCCATTAGCTTAAAACTGGAAAACAAAAAATATTTAAACTAAAATAGAAAAACTTATTAAACACTAAAGAGTACAAATTCTTAAACATAAATGGTGCTACCTTTTGGCGCATAAAAACAATGAGAGGATACATATCCAAACAATAATTTCTAATTTTCTTTCGAGCCTCACTGATTTTATTTTATATATCAATTAAGAAGAAAATAAATGATCAATAATTGTATTCTCTATTCTTCTTCATTTTTATTTTATTTCACATTTCTAGAGCCTTAAATATGACATTGAACCTCTATTGTATTCAAGGTCCAAACACACTTCACACCTCATTTACATTAATAATTTATATGCCCAGGAAAATAATAAAACTATAAACAATATAAAGATAATCATACATATGTTTTATTCTTCTTATTCTATTGAGCACCGATCATGAATACACAATTGCATCATGACAATCAGCTATTTTTCTTCACTTTTGCAGCAATTTCTAGAATGCTACATGATGATGGAAAATAAGGGTTCTAAATTGCAATTCACTGCCACATCCTTATTGGCTAGCAACTACACGCAACGTTAATATATCCACACAGACGCATACTAGATCTTTAGAATGATTTGAAATGATCAAGTATAACGAATTAAAAATCAATTTTCAATATATAGATTGCCAATAAGAGACAAATCTCTATATTTACGGCTTACAGATGTACATATGAAAAATTATTATAAAAGAGTTGCACATGATAAATACATGTAATGGTACTTAATAAAATGTTAAACGTACATATATTTTGTAGCTTTGACATGGTGCTAAGAGGTGGTCAAGCAATTGGCCACTTATTCTCCACTTTTGGTGTTCAAAGCCACATTTTTTCCTAGCTCGATCACCAATGTTTTGGTCTGGGTATCTAAGATAAATTTACTCCCTCCGCCCCAATTTATCTGTCTTATTTGACTTTTTGCGGTCATATTGACCTAATTTTGACTAAAAATTTCATATAGTATATAATCGAAAAAATTATAAAAATTATATCATTTGAAAGTGTACGTAATCTACTTTAATACATATTCTTCCGTTTTTCAAAATAATGAAAGATTGATGTTTAATTTACGGTGAAATTTGAGTCAATATTACCACAAAAAGTCAAACAGGACAGATAATTAGGACGGAGGGAGTATTTTACACTACATGCAGTATAGAGCTTATACCATATGACGAGATAGCCTCATTAATTCAGGCATGTTTGTTAGGGCATCCATATCAATATCTCTATACTTAAGTCTAAGAAAACGTACCTTGCAATAGTTGCTACAATAAGTAGCCTGAGTTTAAACAATTTGAGTACCCTGAAAATAATTTGTATGCCACAAAGAAAATAATTGTATGCCACAAAGAAAGACCAAAATAAATTGTTTCATTTTCCCCTGCAATAACTTAATAGAATGAAAAACAAACACCAATTAACACCTAAATAGTGAGCCTACATGGAAAAAGGAAGAGTACATGGATATAATTTGGGGGGCAAAAGCCCAAAGTAAATACCTATCATACATTATACAATATAAATACACAGCTCTAGCTGCTTGATTATACACAAAACTATAAATAGGTGCACCCACGATTCTCGGTAATATAGGCACGTCACTATGTAATATGTACATGTCCAATAGTGAGTTAGAATAGCCTGGAACTTTACGGAACTAATAGAGAGAGTGTTGTAGTTTAGTCTTTAAACTCTTGCTCTTTTTTAAAACTAAAATGCCCAAATTTGAGTTTTTATAATACAAAATTATTGGTTGATAAACAGCATCCCATTTTCCAGCTTGGCACTAGCTAAGTTTGGTTGGTTATTTATCCAGCACAACCACATTACCTCCACATAGCAAAAACAATAACAACATTTGTAATAAGTTACTTAGTTTAGCTTGTATAGAATTAGTTTTGCACTTGTACATTTTTACTTCCTGATTAAGCAATGAGAGCTTCTTGATGTTCTTCATGAATACTTGTTGAATAATGTAGAAGATCTGCAAATCTAACAAAAATAAAATAATTTTTCCAAAGTTTAAAATCACAGTATCATTATCCTGCAATCAAAATTGCATTCGAAAGGTAATAAATCCTTCGTATGTATTTGTCAAATAATGCTCTTCTCAAACATACGGAAAGTCCAAAAGAAAAAATGCCTAGAAATACTAATTTAAGCACAACTAAGTAAGTATTCTTACTAATTTATCATGAAAATAGCAGTAAACATAAAAATTGATCAGGAGATACATACTGAGAAATTCGTGGGCTTTAAGCTTTTTATTGACATACAGTTGAGGATGATGATCACAATCGAGTAAAGCATAGTACTCTTTTTTGATAATAGGTGCAAGTTGACGATAAATGGCAACCCATTTCTTGTCCTGATCTTCTATGTTAAGACCTCCCTTCCATTTGCTTCGTTAAGCAAGAAATCTAAGTTGAAGCAAAAACAATAACAACATTTGTAATAAGTTACTTAGTTTAGCTTGTATAGAATTAGTTTTGCACTTGTACATTTTTACTTCCTGATAAAGCAATGAGAGCTCTTGATGTTCTTCATGAATACTTGCTGAATAATATAGAAGATCTGCAAATCTAACATGTATCAGAGCGAGTTTCAATTTAATTCCTGGATTTGAATCTTTCACAGATCTTCTCGATCGGATCAATCAAGTGTTTTCAATCTCTGAATCATTATCTCGATCTCTAAACACTTCAATCAGGTGTTTTCAATCTCTGAATCGTAGTTTCGATTTCTAAACTTTTTGTTTGATCTCTAGATTATTTCTTCAATCTCTAAACTGTTTGTTAAATCTCTAAACTGATTCTTCGATCTCTGAATCGTAGCTTTTCTGATCTCTTAATCGCTGAAATTGTTAATTGCTTCTTTGCTTCTTTGCGATTATAATCATGATGTATCATTGTGATTAAGAACTAATTCTGAGAATGCTTGATTGTGTTAATTGCGTAATTTCTATGATTTTCTTCATCAAATCTGTTTAACACACCTCAATTAGAATAGTGTTGAAATCGTTGTGATCTTCACATTGGTGTGATTATAAACAATGACTTCTCCGACAACTACTCATTCTGATCAAGATAATACTAGAGTGATCCAGACTAATCAGGATCCTGTAAGTATCTACTATATTCATCCTTCAGATTCGTCTACAAATCAACTTGTTTCAGTCAAGTTTAATGGCGATGGTTTTACTAAATGTAAAAGAAGCATGATGCTCACTTTGTTTGCCAAAAATAACTAGGCTTTGTGAATGGTACAATATGTGCACCTGATGTGTCATCCCCAGATTACAAGGCCTGGGAACGGTGTAATGACCTAGTTATTTCCTGGTTGTTGTATAACCTTGATGATAACATTGCTCGTAGCGTTTTGTTCCTAAAAACAGCACGAGCTATTTGGAAAGACTTGGAAAAACAATTTGGTTATATTTCCATGCCCCAAATCTCTTCATTGGAACATAAGTTGGCTGAATTAAACCAAGGACAACAGTTTGTTTCTGACTTCTATACAAAACTCAAACAATTTGGGATAATTTGGATGATGCTTATCCTTTACCAACCTATTAAGAAGATTACAAGATTAATTTTTAAAATGATTTCTTGACGATTTAACGGTACGGATGTTAAGATATATCAATTCTAGTCTTAAGAAAAATTTTTAAAAAAATTTAAAATTCATCTTGCAAGTCAGGATTAGAAAAGTTCAGTAAAAGTACCTCTCCCGACAACGAGACTCGTTCCCGATTTACAAGATTAATTTTTAAAATGATTTTTTCGACGATCCAACCGTACGGATGTTAAGATATATCAATTTTAGTCGTATTAAAAAATTATTAAAAAATTTGAAATTCATCTTGCACGTCAGGATTAGTAAAATCGAGTAAAAGTACTCCTCTAGACAACGAGACTCGCTCCCGATTTAAAAGATTAATTTTTAAAATGATTTTTTCGACGATCCAACTGTACGGATGTTAAGATATATTAATTCTTGTCATTTAAAAAAATTAATAAAAAAATTAAAATTCATCTTGCACATTAGGATTAAAAAAATCCAGTAAAAGCACCCATCCAAACAACGAGATTCGTTCCTGATTTACAAGATTAATTTTTAAAATGATTTTTTTGACGATCCAACCATACAGATGTTAAGATATATCAATTTTAGTCATAAGAAAAAATTATTAACAAATTTGAAATTCATCTTGCACGTCAGGATTAGAAAAATCCAGTAAAAGTACTCCTTTAGACAACGAGACTCGTCCCCGATTTACAAGATTAATTTTTAAAATGATTTTTTCGATGATCCAACCATACGATGTTAAGATATATCAATTTTAGTCATTTGAAAAAAATATTGAAAAATTTGAAATTCATCTTGCACATGAGGATTAGAAAAATCCAGTAAAAGTACCCCTTCCGACAACGAGACTCGTTCCTGATTTACAAGATTAATTTTTAAAATAATTTTTTCGACGATCCAACCATACGGATGTTAATATATATCAATTTTAGTCATAAGAAAAAATTATTAAAAAATTTTAAATTCATCTTGCAAGTAAGGATTAGAAAAATCCAGTGAAAGTACTCCTCTAGACAACGAGACTCGTTCCCGATTTACAAGATTAATTTTTAAAATAATTTTTTCGACGATCCAACCCTACGGATGTTTATTTTAAAAATTAATCTTCCATTTGCTTGGTTAAGCAAGAAATCTAAGTTGAAGTAATTTATTTTTGGAGCGAAGACCTTTCCTTGAATCAACTTTTTTGTCCTCTTGAAAACACTGCTACTGCTTTAAATTACATCCCAGAATTAGTTTCTTGTTTCCACAAGCATCAACGTAAAAATCCATATTTGGACTTTCACCATTTCTTGATTCTTAAAACTTGGGTGTCTCAGGAAAGCCCACATTTTCGTTTTCGTAATTCGTAATTCATTACGACATTTTCACAAACATGTAGAAGGCTGCTTCGTTTCTTAGCAGAAGCATTTCTCATAACTTGTTGGTATTTGATCATTGCTTTATCAACGTCAGTAATAATTCATTTAAAACATTATGTATTTCTGTGTTGGTGAAGAGGCAGATATCAGTTTCGGAAGGTATAAAGACTATAACAGAATTTAAGACTAAGACTATATTGGTTATGTTTTAGGGAGACGTGAGGGACTTCTGGATAATAAATATAACAAGTAGCTCAAAAAATAGAAAAATTACCTAGAAGAACAGATCCCTGCAGAAACATATCAGACTTTTAATAACTAGAACTTGAACACATTATAGCAAGATTTCATCGTTCATCAGGACCACCTTCATAGCTCCATCATTATAGCAAGATTTTATCTAATAGTTCAATCTTTCTCTCTGAGATTGCATTTACGATATTTCTAAGAGTTCAACATATAAGCTGTAACATGAAAATCAAGAATATCAAACCATGTATATTTGTGTATCTTCTAAACTCGATAGATGCATATATACATAATCTATACACAATAAACATCGTAAAACATAATAATTGTGCAGCTAGCATTATGATCACCACAGCTTTAGGTAGTGATGATAAAATTATAAAAAGAAAAAGATCATTTGTTGAAATGCATCCCTAAACATCTATTGGGATACGGAATGGTAAAAGTAATTAGCCATCTGTAACTAATGTGTAACTGAAACATTTTCCCTGGATCAAAAAAAAGATTGCTTAATGTCTGATGATAGCAGATAGTAACTAGTTAAATCCAAGACTCTCAGCGCTGGTTCCTCTACTGGTCATGTACACTGGTCATGTATGCAAGCAACCTATAGCTCGAATTCTAATCACAATGTAATTTAAACATGCAGTTATACTCAAATAACAATAATTCAACCCAAATTTAATTAGTCAACATCAAATTACTCATTTCGTTGGAGTATGACTCATGAGATGGCTCAAATCATTCCATTCTAAAGTGCATGCATAATAGGTAAATATCCTAAAATGTTAGGCAAGTGAAGAACTGATCAAGTATCACATATGTCTAAATTTTCTTGTATCGAGAGTTCTTTAAATCTCCAAAAGCAGGTTTTGCAGCCAGAAAATCCCTACACTTCTTGATCAATATTACTTTTATATATAGGTAATCAGCTGTAAATATAGTTCCACCAACTAGGTCCCTATTCATTTCTGGTACAACACTTCTTATATATATATATTTAATTATGTGTCAAAACAACATATAATATTATGTAACTAATTTCTATAATTTTCTACTTGTTGACTTGGTGTTCATATATTTAGAGAGAGAAGGACATTTTAAAAGGCTTATTAAAGCTAGCTGAGCATAGCAGAAATAAGATTTACTTACAATAAAATTCAGGAAATTTATCCCTTAATCCTACTTTTTCTGCACTTATTTTATTTACCCCAGTACATACTTTGTTCACCTTTTGCGCACTTACCATCTGACTACCTTTATGTTTAATGAAATCCAAATTTATGAAAGAAGCTATAAAAGCTGTAAAAGAATGGTATGTTACCTCTATAATTATCTTGTCATTCTTCTCCAAAATCGGACCAAGCAAAGCAGTTGCTGCCCTTACGTAATGATTGTGCAGTGGTTCTTTACTCGGGTTCGGAAGAGCAGCATAAGCTAATTAACGCACCTCCTCGTTCAGAACAGTTTGCTTCACCTCATGCGTGGGTAAAGAACGAACCATCTCCCACACCGCATCTAAGATCTCTGACATCATCTTGTATATCTCATCTGGAACATCAACTGCAGATTGAAGTTTCACCACCTTGCGTTTCTTTATCACTTACGCCGCATCCCTTGCGCCCAGAAGCTCAGCCAAACTGTCTTGTGGATGAAGGCTGATCCTCCCTTTCCTTGGGGATCTTGCCGTGGCCAACACAATAACCTCTTTTTTTTGATGAAATTCCTTTAGGCTACGAGGGGATGTCGGTTCTTCAAGAAGCTTGAAATCAGGTGCCAATTCAAGTCGCACCTTCTTTATTTTTTCCTGCAAAAATTAAAAACAAGAAATCCATCTTATCTAATAAATAAATTAAGCAATAATTGAAACTATACACGTCAGTTCACACACACACACCCATAAACAAATCCATCTTAATGAGGCAGATTATCATAAATCCAATATGAGACAAATTAACACGTGTCTCCCAATATGAAATCTTGAATTCCTCTGTACATTATACATTCAAAAGAACAGACTAGCTAGAATTACAATTAATTTACACCATTGGCTGATAACAGTAATTAGTCACTAATATCAGTTAAGGATTACAAGGTGGATACTGCAAGTAGCATGTATTGTTTGATATTTTTCCAGCAACAATAGATGCTATAATGATATATTTAAAACTTATTTTTCATCTTTCTCAGGCCTTAAGGAATATCTTTAATTTGTGGAATTAGTTACTGAACTGTCATAATTTCTTTGTTTCAACAATTTGTATAAGCCTCTAGCTGCCTTCTTGAATATGTCATCCTTTCTAAAATTTTAGACAATTATAAGGCTATGTTTGTTTGCAAAGATTATAAGATCTCCAGATTCCAAAATATCTATATATAGCTTATACTTTTTTATTTATACTTCAGGCCTTATCATAATCATGTCCTCTATTTATTTTTAATTACTTTCTAGTTCATTTTGGTTAAGTATTTTATACCACAATCTCCCAGGATTTAATAATATGGTTGAAATAGTATAAAAAGTGTTCTCCATGAGATTATATAAGGGAGATATATAGTAGAATATTGGAGTGATTAAGCAAATCATCTGGGAATTATTGACTGTGAGAACAACAGTCTAAAAGAATGAGTACAATACCCATACCTGCAGATCTTGCACAGCTGGTTGAGTGGGATCATACACCATACCCATGAATTCATCTTCGGAGATAGGCAACTCTCCTCTAGCCTCTCTTTCTTCATTTATTTCCTATCAAATGAAAATAATTCATGATATAGTTTTGAGGCAATAGAAAATGAAAATGCAGATTAATTAATCTATTTACAAGAGAGAATCCTACCTGACGTCTCTGCTCAAATGATTTGGCCCTGCTGCGGGAAACAAACTCTACCTTACTTCGGGCAATCTGGGAATTAGTGGACCATTTTTTAAAAACTTCATCTTCCCAATAATCGCACATAGAATTCCATGTGCGCCGGGAGTAGTAGTATGGCTTCAATCCGTCATCCCTAATATTAAAATCCTTCTCAGTATATCCACATTCCAATAGCTGCTTCACTTTGTCCACGAGTCGGCTTCTCTCAGCACCAAGATAAGACTTCCAATTCCTATGCAGATACGCCCTCACAACTTGGTCCCCGTCTTCATCATCATAAGGAAAGGGATAAGCATAATACTCCTGTCAAACCAAATGGAACAGTATTAATTCAAAAAACAAACAGAACCGTAAATTTTAGATGTATTGCATAGTGTTAGATGAAAGGAAAAAGAATAAAACGTGTAAATTGCATTGTATTATGTGAAAGGAAAAAGTGAAGGTGTTTACTTACTTTAAAGTTCTTGATACATGAGTTGTAAAAAGCTTCGCGTGTAGCTCTCTTTGTCCAGATAGTATCTTCATCAAATTTCATGCGAACAATGTGCCCTAAAGTTTTCTTCGGTGTATTTTCCAAGAAGCTGTAACAAATAACAAAAATAAATTTATTGCCTGGCTAATTTTAGCATTCTGATATAAACTGCCTGGCTAGTGGAATATAGAGTAAGTAGTTTATATACACATATATAATTATTTTACAGGAGGCAAAGGGTTATAAAATAAATTAAACTTTTTAAAAGTCAGTCAAGCAGGATAATCAAGCATGTTCTCATGTTAGAATATAAACTTGTTACACATAGCATCCTCAAATTTCTACTAAGTTAACATATTACAATGCAACTAGTATAAAAGTATCAAAATAATGTCTCCCATAAGATCCTTAATTTGTAATCTTATTATAAATGCAAACAGACTGCAGTTGCAGGGGATTAAAAATACCCTATAACTTCTGTCATCAACTAAGTTGGATAAATACCGAATGTTAATTCTTAAGTGTACACATAGGAGTTAGGGGTGAGGCAAAAATTGTTCGAAAGTCTAATAATGATAAGTAACTGAATTTATTATGACACGTGTTATTATGCTAGTTACTACAAAATAGGGAAATAATCATTGTTATTTAATCAGAATCTTTCCTAAACAAGGAAATCAACAACTATTCGATTCTCGTAGATTCCTTTAATAAAAAAATCCAGCTGATTTGATTATGTTTGTGTGATACTATATCTCTTGCATACATATAACAAGGATTCAATGGAGACCACCAGTTGCACCTAAAGGTAAAACACTAGATGGATCAAAAAATCAGATGTGAGCTCAGCAATTATCATGTTTATAAGTATTTGTATATACTTATCATATATGAGATGCATCTTTATGAAAATCATGTGCACAATCATGTGTACAATAGCAGCCAGACAAAGCCCAATTTTCACCTTTCACCCGAATAAAACGGACATAAATTTTTTAAATTTTCACTTATAACTTAAAGTTTATACTACAACAAGTCATTTTATAATTTTATACCAGCAGTGTTCTGAAATTTATACCAGCAGTGTTCTGAAATTAAAGTAAACTGTCTCTTTTTTTTCTCCTGAAATTTATACCAGTAGTGTTCCGAAATTGTGAGTATTTTCCTCACATTTGGCACTACTGTTGCTGCTGCTGCAACATAGCTACCTGCTTCTCTTGTTCTATTATCTTGTTAGCATAAAACTCTCTTAACAGTTTAGGTGGCCGTAGAAAGTGCTTTCTCACTGAAAGCAGCACCAACAGCCTTACCCTTATTTTTTTCTTAACATCTCATCTCGTATACAATTTATCTAAAAAAACAAAAAAGGGAAGACTCGAACAGAACATTACCGTAAAATCATTAGGATAACGTTTATATAAGGATTTGGTACACTTGGAACTTAAATTTTAGAAAAATTTAAGTTTGCATAATATCTCTTACCCTTTCTCGTTAAGAAGAAAATGAACCGTTGGCCTTGCATCTCGTGCCGGTTTCCTCGAGTAGTCCCCTTCAGAGCAGTTTCGCCTTTTCCTCTCAAATACAATCTTGCGGCTGCTTTGACCACCCTCGTTAGTCCTTTCCACAAAACTTTCTTCATCACACTCCTTTTCTTTACCCTTCCGTGATTTTGGACCAGCCCAAACCACCTGCAAAATAAATAGTAATTAAAACCCCTAATTAAGATCACATAAACCCCTAATTTTACAATAAATATCAAACAAACCCTAGAAAATAAAATTAAAAATCAGTAAAAAATCAAAACCCTTAAAATATAGAAAAGCCCTAAATACAAAACCCCCAAATTAGGGTTTATATAGAGACAAAGTCAAAGACAGAGAAGCAAATTAAGGTTTATATAGAGGAAAAGTTTCATCAGTTTCATAACACAAACTCGAGCCCTCTTGAGCCATGGAGGGAGAGGGGGGGAGAGAGAGAGGGGGTAGGAGGGAGGGAGGGAGATGGTCAAACCTGTGAACGGATTATCTCTTTGATAAACAAACTCGAGCCCTCTTGAGCCATGGATTTGGATTCCCAGTTTCAGCAAGTTCAAGTTGAGAGAAACCCTATTTTATCTAATGAGGCGGCGATGAAAAAAGTAAAACTGAGATGAATCTGTTTATATATCAAACATTTAATTGACGGACACCGGTCGAATTTAGCCGTCACACAAATTTGACTAGTTGCGGTCGAATTTACATGTACCATTATATTTTGGCTCCCCTGCCCTTCTGTATAAATCCCCTACTTTAGTTTAACACATCCCCTATTTTAGTTCAACATAACAAAAAATATATAAATAAATCTAACATATATTTAAATCTAACATAAATAAATCTAACATATATTTAAATAAACTCAAATTAAATCAGTTAAACTAATAAAAATATTTTTCGTACATATTTCATAAAAAGTGTCAAATTACACTAAATCATCGTTATCACTTAATTCATCATTTTCGTTCTCATTGGAGTCTTCGTCTTCGTCTTCTTCATTTTTTTATTTTCTTCTTCCCCATTGTCATCCATTGAATAGTCATTTTCAAACATCCTCAAGTCAATAAAAAAATATGAGGGATCACGAACAATAACTCTTTTGACGTGTGATGATGAAGCATTTGACACTTCATTTTGTAGAGCATCATCATCAATTTTGTTCCTTTCTTGAGTTGACACACTTTCATTAACTAGTCGTCTCTTCGTTGTTAGAACCGTGTACCATGATGATTTCGCATTCAAAATATTCGGTGCATAGTATACTTGATGGGCTTGACTAGCCAACACAAAAACATCTTCGGCATTTAGTTTTGATTTCACATCCACAGTTGTCATCCGATGTTTATCAACTTTGACATGTTTTGTATGATCAAACCAATCACATTTGAAGACCATTACTTTATGTCCATTATGATATAAGAGTTTGAAAATTTCTTCTATTCTTCCGTAATAGTTTCCATAACTTTCTTTATAAGAAGTCCCTACAATTATAAATGTATTAAATTTAAGAATAAATGGAAATGAAAAGGTACAACTAGGATATTAAGAAAAAAATAAATTTCTCACCTATGACAATCACACCGGAATTTGGTGAAGTGAGCTCATTTGCGTTTACGCAATCAAATTTGTAACCATTGCACTTGCATGCTTTATAAGACTCCACTTTATTCAATGGACCTCTTATTAGGTCTATGAATTTTTCCTTGAGCTTCTCATCATCTTTGACCTAAAATAATATGTGAGAAAATTAATGTATCCAAAATTTGTAAATATATGTACATTTATAAAATGAAATGCATACCCTTCTTTCGAACCAAGCTCTAAATTGTTCTTTTTGAAAATTTTCCTTTTCCGCATCATTAAAATGTGGGTATTGTCGTTCTACCAACTTTTGGAATCCACTATATATATTCAAATTAAAACAATCAAAACTTATATTGTAAACTAAATTAAATTGCAAAAGTAATACTAAAAATATCTTACCGCAAGTACTTTGCAACCTCCGGCGAATTAATAAGAACATAGTATGCCACTAGTTCATATTCATCACCACTCAACATTTTATCTTTAGTCCGTAGACTAGGATGTGTTGGATATGTGTACACTTCTAACAAATTGTCATCATGAAACATTCGAGGGGCCTCGTTTCTTCTTAATTTATTACGCATCATTCCATTTTTGGAATCAAAATACAACGTGCAAAAGTGTACACATTCCTCCTCAATATAGCGTTGTGCCATCGAACCCTCCGCTCGAGCTTTGTTTCCCACTTTCAATTTTAAGTTGAGCAAATATCTTTCAATGAAATACATCCAATGCCCATTAGCTGGCCCACCCAACTTATACTCGGTTGCTAAATGTAATGGCAAATGCTCCATAGGATCAAAAAAACCAGGAGTGAAAATTGTTTCAAGTTTGGACATTATCCTCACTATATCTTTCTCCATTTTTTCCAAATCTGAGTACTTGAGATTTGAAGAGCATAAATCTTGAAAGAAGTTGCACAATTCAATTATAGGATCAGCTACATGCTTCGGAAGAAGGTCACGACAAACAATAGGTAACAATTTTTGCATGAAGACATGACCGTCATGTGATTTCATACCACGAATGCAATTTTTTACCCAATTCACACACCTGGATATATTTGAGACATAGCCATCTGGAAGTTTCAATGACTCAATCCACTTGAACAACTTATGAACTTGTTCCTTTGAAAGTGTGTATGGTGCATGGGGTTCAGTGCCATCACCTCGAATCCACAACTCACGGTGTACACGTAATTCTTGACAATCTTTTCTTGATTTTGTGTTATCTTTGGTCTTCTTTCCATCACCAAGAATTGTGTAAAAAATATTGTCAAATACATTCTTTTCTGTGTGCATAATGTCAATATTGTGACGAAGGCTAAGTGTCTCCCAATATGGAAGCTCAAAAAATGGAGAAAAATGTGTCCAATTATGTGTCACCCCATAATCTCTTGGTTTTTTCTTATGTGACTTTCCCGGAGGGGGGAACTGTATCTGCTCACACATCACCTTGGCCTTGCCCCCTGAATGTCTAGAACAAACTGATCGTGTCTCTACAATTCCAAATTTAGTACTCCTTCGTAGGGGATTGTCTGACTCCAAAAAATATCGAGCAGTGCCATAAAAACTTATTTTGCCACAGTGTTTGAGTTGTTTACCTTTTACTTCTCCCATACAAACTGGACATGATAATTTACCTTTGGTGGACCACCCTCTAAGCATGGCAAGTCCAGGAAAGTCACTAATCGTCCATAACAGTGCTGCCTTCATGATAAAATTTGTGCATGAGAACATGTCATATGTTTCAACCCCGGTATGCCACAACACTTTCAATTCATCAATCAAAAGTCTAAGATAAACATGTAAGTCTTTTGTCGGATCTGTCGGTCCGGGGATAAGAAGAGGCATGAACATATATGGAGCCTTTGTACACATAGAGGGAGGCAGGTTGTAAACAACAACCACCACAGGCCATACTGTATACTCCTTCGTGTGCTTGTCTCGAAAGGGGTCAAATCCATCTGTAGAGAGCCCGAGTCTTACATTTCGAATCTCTTTTGAAAATCTATGAAATCTTCGATCAAATTGTTTCCATTCATCTCCATCCGCTGGGTGACTTAGTTCACCTTCAACTACAATTCTATCATGGTGCCATCTCATAGCTTTTGTAGTAGTCTTGGCCATGAATAGACGCTGCAATCTCATGGTAATAGGAAAGTAATGCAAGATTTTTTGTGGAATCTTCTATTTTTTAGGATCTTTCTGCCTCTGGTATCTTTCTCCATTACATATATCACACTTTGTCTTACCACTATATTCCTTGTAAAATAACATGCAATCATTCTCGCAAGCATCAAAATTTTCATACTCCATATGCAATCCTTTAATCATCTTTCGCATGTTGTAGTACTTTTCGGGCAATTTATGATCATCGGGTAATACCAATCCAATGAGATGGAGCAAGTCATCAAAGCCATTATTACTGCAATTATGCTTATTTTTCCACTCAAGCAACTTCATTGAGAACTCCAATGTTGTAAAATTGGAATTATTTGGATAAATTGGTTCAGAAGCAGTATCCACCATCGTGTAAAATTTTTTTGCCGTTTCATTTGGTTCTTCCTCAAAACCCTCGCAATCATCAAAATCATCCTCATCATGTGCATCATACATATCAACGTCTCTATATCCAGAACTCGTTCCAACCTCGACTTGTGATATATTTTTCTCTCCATGACAATCCCTGTAGTATACCATTGCATGATACCATGTCGATATAAATCATTTTTCACGGTACTAGGCTTCTTAAAGTACTTATTTCCACAATCTCGACACGAACATTTTATAAGACCGTTATCTTCTTTTTCGCTATGTTCTATAGCAAATTCAATGAATTTATCCACACCGGCTTTATATTCTTCCGTTAAATAATTTGCCTCATTAAACCGGTTACGACCAATCCAACTACGATCGGATGCCATCTACAAATGCGCACATACATATAATTATTAACCACTAACAATATGAACATTTTACACTATTTATCATCCTATTGAAAAAATTAGTAAACAATAATTAATATTTATCAACAAATCCAAATTATATGTATAAAAGTTATGCAATTATATCAAAGGAAGGATACAAACATAAAAAAAATGAAAATAGATAATTATACTTACTTGATGATTAAGGATGATCACATGAGTGCATAATGGGTGGAAAAGGGGAGAAGATGGGGGAGAGGGGATAGTTGCGGCTGTTAGAAAGGAAGACAGTAGGGTTGCCAAAAGGAGCTACTAAATTCAACCGAATTTAGGAGAAAATAGGAAGCGGCTAAATACAACCGAATACGGTCGTATTTATTTTTCTACACCAGGCGGTCATATTTAGTTTTCCACCACAAACGGTCGTATTTAAGTTTCTACCACAGACGGTCGTATTTAATTTTCTACACCAGGCGGTCGTATTTATAACTGCTGACGTACGTCAATGACGTGGCCTTAAAACCAACTGCTTTCGGTTGAATTTAGGAGCATGTGTTTTACAAAAACCCGGGAAAATTCAGCCTATTTTGGCGCCGAAAATTGGAAAGTGCGGGAAATACTAAATTCAACCGAAATCAGTTGTATTTAGGAATGCCCAACAATTTAACAGGCGGGAAAATTCCCTCTATTTTTTTGGCAAGGGTAAATTCAACCAACATTCGGTCGAATTTACGAGCACGGCTAAATTTAACTACCAGCGGTCGAATTTATGGCTAAATACGACCGCGCTAAATACCACCGGTGTTTTATACGACCGTTTTCGGTTATATTTAGCCGCACCCTTAATTTCAACTAAAATCGGTTGAATTTGGCTTCGGTCGTATTTACGCGGTTTAAAATATAAATAGCCAAAAAACGTGAAAAGATACTTTGGGGGTTTAATTAGGGTTAAGGAAGAATTGGGGGTAGGTAATTCATCAGCAAATTGGTTAGATCGAAAGCTTATTTGACCATCAAGGCATATACATATATATTCAGGGCTTCACAGAATCATTCATCACATATTAGTGAAAAACTCTAATTATTTTATTATCTTACAGATAGGGTTATACCATATGAACATACAGATTCATCAAGGCGGGAAGTTTACTACAAAGGATGGAGTAAGATATTACAAAGGAGGTAAAATTGAATACATTTACGATCAAGATTTAGATGGAATCACTCTTGCTGTATGTCATAAATTTGTAAGTACTGATCTTGGCTATAAGGGATTATAAAATTTAATGGCACAAGGAAGGTTCTTCACTTGATAGTTGTACTATATTATGGAATGATGATGTTGTAGGAGAGATGAATGCATATGCTTTGCAATTTGATATTGCTATTATATATGTTGCATCATGCTTGTGAGATTGGTACTAATGATCCTGAAATTGATGGTAATGAGAAGGAAATTGATGGTAGTCATAGTGATAACAGTGAGAGTGAATGGTATGAGAGCGAGGAGGATGAGAGTGATGAAGAGTATAGTGGAAATGAAAGTGATAAAGACGAGGAGTTTCTTGAAATTATAGAAAAGAAAAAACAAGTAACTAAGGCTAAAAAAATCCAAATAAAGATGAAAATGAGAGTTTGGATGATGATTTGCATGTTCCATTAAGTACTTTACTCAATAAAAAAGATAAGAAAGATTCAAAAAAAAGGAAAAAAATAGACTTGAGTAAAGACACTGAATGGGAGAATGACCATGACAGTGATAGCTTTAGAATGCCTTCTAAAGAGTCATCAGACTCTAGTGATTATGATGAAGAATCATCTAAGTCTGTGCGGAGAGAAAAAGGACCATCATATGTTGCATTTAATCCTAGAACCCCAATGAAGTATATTGAATTTGAGCCTGGATTATTGTTTACTAGTGTATCAGTCTTGAAGCATGCTGTGATTGACTATGCTGTAGAACAAAAGAGAGATATTTGGTTTTCTAAGAATGATTTGCAAAGGGTCCAGGCTAAGTGTAGAGGGAACATGGTGAACCAGGTGCAGGAATAAAGTTAGGAAAGAATGGGGTCAGAATGACTTGTAGTAGGTGCCTTATGTTTGGTCACAACAAAGCCAGTTGCAAAACATCTGAGGAAGAATTAAAAGAAAGACAGAGGGAAGCAGCCGAGGCAAAGAAGGCTAAAGCTGAGGCAGCAAGGGCACAAGCAGCAGAGGTAATTTATCTTGTTTGTACCTGTCTTTTTTTTCTTTCATTCACTAATAATTTTTGTTGCTTATTGAATTTGCAGAAAAAGAAGAAGGTGACAAGTCAAAAAAGGAAGCCAAAAGCGGAAGGCACAAATGAATCCCAGCAATCAAAGAAAAAGAGATGAAGGCCTCCAAAGGCGACGAATGTTCAAGTATTACCACCACCTCCTCCATTGCCCCCACAAGGTGTTGGTGTTTTTATGTCTCACCAAGATGGTTTCTTTTACTTCTCAACAACTAAGGAAATAATAAAAATATCTTCACGGCCTGTTGGAGGGGACTCAGGATCATCAAAATCAGAAGTGATGAAGCACAACTCAAGCCAACCTTGAAGAAATCAGAAAATCAGAAGTGATTAAGTCCTCAATTTTAGAGTTTAAATTCTTGTATGCTAAATGGTTATTACTTCTTTTGGATGCTAATTTATGATAATGGTTGGATGATAATTTATGACAGTAGTTGACTGCTAAGTTATGAGTACTTTTGGATATTTATTTACGATGGTTTTGGAGTAAAGATCTTGATATTTCAGTTTCACTGTAAGTGTCAAATAGTAGTGTTAAACATACACCGAGTTTTCAATTCATTTGATAATTTGTTACAAGTTAACTCATTAAAAACCAACTCACCTTCATAGGTTCTTTTATAAACACAACTTCATTACAAATGCAAGAAAAACAACTGAAAATCCAAATCTGAACCACTTCAAGTGGCTAATTTCTGCATCTTTTAACTTCAGCTTCAGTTCCATTTCTGCAAACTCCATCTTCTTCAATGCTTGGAGCTCACCAATTCTTGCCTCCAACACAGCTATCTTACATGTTAGTTCTTCATTATTCGACAATTGATCATCATCGTGCCATTAAGTAGCCACAATATTTCTCTTTCACCTTATAAAATGGACACCCAAAAAACCTTCTTCCTTTACTATATCATTTTTGAGATGTCCACATCGGACATTCATAACCACATTTGCAGATTTCTGATGTTGAAGATGCCCTCAAGTTGCTTGTGCTACCAACACCGGATTTTATCTCAAATTAGTTTTCTCAATTGTTATGTAATAATATGTATGAACCGTAATCCTCAATTCATGTGCAATATATATATAAGTCTGTATGTATTATGCAAGTAACGATAAGAAAACAATCATGTACAAATCATATGAGACTAATATCACACATATTAATAACTGAGAATTCACCTAATTTATATTTTCTTTTTTAATTTGACACGTCAGCAACGTCTAACGTTTGTTAGTCAAAAATTAATGGATGGACAAATATCAGAAATATTTAAAAGTATAAGGATCGTAAAATATTATTTTGTAGTTCAGGGACCATAACCAAAAACAACATAAAATTAAAGGACGAAAGAATTGATTTTCCTTTTTTTTTTCTTTTTGTAGTTTCATTTTTATTCAATAAGTTTTATATTTTAAATTTCATTTCTCTCATGACGAGAGTGTTTATTATTTTCATGATCATAAACAAGTGTTATATTTGTAATATTAATTATTAACAAATCATATTAAATTATTATTATGGTTGATTTTTCCGAATATATTTAATAAATAAGATTAATTATAAGAAAATAAGGTTAAATACAACTGTACCAATATAACGCGATCAAATTCACGACTAATTTATGGGAATGTCAATGTTATAATAAATGGTAAGAGATATATAAATTATAAAAGTCATGGACGAGAAAAATATTTATTCATAAAATTGTAATTATAAAGGGAAAAAAATCACTAATTATAGTTTTTTTTTGAAATAAATAAGGCCCAAGAACATCATAAATTAAGGGTTAAATATACTGTATAAATTCTCTGACAATTCATCCATTAATTATTCGTCAGAAGTTGAAGTAATTAAACTGATCAGTCAGTTTTAGAACAATTGTTTGATGAGTCTCAGCTAGTCTTAAGCCTCTTCACCATTACTGCTTAATTATGATAAGTTTTTTTTATTTATGCTAATCCGTTATTCATATTATTAGTTATTCATATTATTTGTTATTTAAGCATTTTTAGTAGTTATTTGTGTTGTGTAAAATGATTAACATTTATTTTGTTCCACAAATTAAAACTCCTTAGCTGTATTTTATCTTACTAGATAAAAATTGAAGTCACCAAATCCTTTTTAACATAATTTAGAGATAAAATAAAAAATAAAAAAATTAGGTAAAAGTTGGCTATTCTTTTTTAAATTAATATGAATAATGAATTTACCATCAACCTCTTTTTTAACACCTGAAGCCAATTTGTTATATCAAGTAACACAGAACACTGTGATAAAGGAATGACATCTTTACCATTTGTTTATAGCAGACCAATATCTACCAATATCTACCTAACAAATGTGGGTACAATTCTTAACGTGTGCTAAAATAATATTTATCAACATTGCAACTAAAGTAGATGCCAAAGCATATATCTTGGCTATTATCTTTTATATAATAAGCCTATATATATTATCAATTTGTTGTCGATTTGTTTGGCACCCTGAAAAAATTATATTTTGATGTCTTATAAATTTAGAGACACATTCTCTCTTTAAGTATATCAGAATAATAAATAGAAAAGAAAGTGAATAATCCGTAAAACATGAAAAGAGTTTCAATAATCCATTACTTATAATTATAGATTTTCGTTTTAAAAACATTATTCCCACTTTTGAGATGATAGGGAGAGAAAGAAAAAAAAATAATTTTCTTTTTCTTAGATTGGGGAACACAAAATTAATATTAGTACCAAGAAACCTCTCCCATAGATAAAAACCCTAATGAGAGTCAGCCGTCATTCATAACTATCATCCATCCTTCACCATCCTCCCCTTCCATCAAATTCACAGCTGTCCCATCCATCCTCTCATCTGGTTTCCTCCATTTCTAAATCTTTAATTTCTATTATAATAGTTTTCAATAAAATCGAGATCTAAATCCTTTTGGGTGTGATCTTGTTACCGTACCCATCTTTTTGGGTTGTTGATTCGTTGTCATGTTGCATTAAGAATGATTTCTACTGTGTATTGGGAGATGTGAGCAACCTGCTTCAAATCTGGAATTGTGGCACTAATCGCGAGAGCTCACCTTGCACAAGAAAGGATTGTTCAATATATGGTGCATTTGTACCTCCAACCTCAGTTGGTGTAAGTGATGGATATGAACACTGGTCTATCACCGGTTTCTTATGTGCCCAGGTCAATTGTGATTCCACTATTTTCAGTGATAGTGGTGTTGACTGGATTGCTCGAGAAACTTTTGTAATCATTTTTATTATAAAGAATATTTATATTTTATCTGTTAAGCAATTTGAAAACAAAACGGCTATTTGTTTAGCTCGATTTTTGTTTCACAATCAGGTTGTAGTTGTTAGCTTGGAGGTTGTCCCGACTGTGTTCTTATGTTTTATGTTCAATAAAATTTTATTGTTCGTCAAAAAAAACCTCTCCCATACAAGAAGCCAGCACTAGATAAGTGAAATAAACTTTTAACCTAAATAAGCTAGGTTGTAAATCTATCCGAGCCAAACATGCACTATCTCTACTGTCTCCTCTATAGTCTTGCCTTCTTTTAATTGAGTTTCTTACCAAATATTAAAATCTAATTAGATTCTTTAGTTGATCACATAATTTAACCCAATAAAATAAATATCTAATAAAATTGATATATTTATATGTAGTTCATAAAATAATAATAATTATTAAAATAATAATAACATGACATTTCCACCATTTTCTAATATGAGAACAATATCAGCCTGAGCTAAAATTGCTGCTAAAAACATATGATCTTGGTTAGTATTTTTTGTATTATAGCCTTATCTATTGTCCATCTATTTGTCACCCTAAAACATACCAATTTTGATGTCTCACAGGCTTGGCAACAGTCTTCCTCCACCAGAAGATCTTGTCAAATTTGCTGAAAAAGCTGCATGTATAGTCCCAACTACTGCATTTACCGATGAACTGTCAATTAACTTATGGCTCTTAGCCTCTTACAATTAATAAGGTTCCTCTTGATTTTCCTCTATCTCAAGGGAGCTTCTGTTCTTCAAACCTCTGTTAAGTAATTTGTAATAGTAAATCCACGTTTTGTATTCTGAATTTGGAACTTCTAAATAAAATGTGAATTTGAAATAAACATAGCCAATCTCCCTCTTACCTATCTCTTGTATGGCTTGTATATTTTGGTAATCAATTTGTGACCCTTAGCATTTTCGATACCAATTTTATCACATGTGTTGGTTCAGCTAAAAATTAGATAAGTGTTGGACATGAATGAAATATGTTTTGGAATTTGTTCGTTCAAATTATATTTATTTTTTCCTACTTCCAAATAATATATGCATGATATTGTTGTTTTTATTTGCAAAAGTGTTCATTTACATAAAGAATTTACGTGGAATAGTATTAGTGAATGATCATCTCTAATGGTCGTTTAGACTTTAGACACATCTCCAATACACCACTGTCATCAATACTTCTAGAATGCAAGCCTTCCACACATCTCGAAAGCCTGCTTTAATCACATCTTAAATGGTTATTATTGTCCAAAATTAGTAAGGACTAGAATCAAAATTACTAATATATTGGAGGATACTATCACTACAACATATTTGCAATCATACAACTGTTTTTTTGCCGTTGTGTGACAGGTAGAGTTTCCGTTGTCTATCCAACACTCGTGTGATCGAAGGTTGGACAACCGTTATTTATACACTTGTAATAAGTGAGATTCAACAACTTTTTTTAATACTGGTTACAATCAAGAATTCACAACGGTTACTCTATATTAACCATTGTTAGGAAATTTTTAAACAACTGTTTATTTATTCAACTATTGTTTACCTACCTTAACAACAATGGTTTTGTAGTAAAACCATTGTTGTTAACTTATTAGATGTTTTCATAAACAACAGTTTATAAACTTCTTTTAACTAGTTAAAACCGTTGTCATGAATGGTTTTTGTTTAAAAGACAATGATCTAAAAGATTTAAACCATTGCAAAGAATATTAAAAGACAACAGTTTTTAAAAAAAAATATGTGCAATGAGACCATACAACAATTTTCATCATTTTTAAGTGGGTTTCACACAACTGTTTACAAAATTAATCTCATTATTTAAAATAAATCAATTTTAAAATAAAATGATATTATATTAATTCAATTGTTATTTCAAAATTAAAATTAAATTTATAATACAAAGGTTCTCTACAAGAATTACAACTATAAGCCCTTAAGTGAAGAATTATAACTATAAGCCTTGATAACTAATACTAAAGCCATGAGCTGTAATGTATTTGCATCTCTGGACAAATTTCAATATATTATTTCACTTCAATAGTATACCTTATTGAGTATTTACAGGCATACATATGAAGCAGAAATTTACAGTATGTTAATCAGTTGTAGGCTTTGCCAAAGCTCCGCGAGAAAGGCACAACATCTCTAACATCATTGAGACCCGTGGCATATAAAACTAGGAGGTCAAAGACAAAACTGAAGCCGGAGTTCTTGACAGTACCATGCCTGTGAAGATCCAAGTACCACTCATACTGATGCTTTGGCAAGTTTAACTCGTTAATCCTGAAATATAACGCTAAATCAGTAATAGCATTCAATTGCTAGCTACTTACCTTAAAAATTATGTAAAATCATCAGGCTAATCAATATTCAAACTTGGAACCACCATCAAAGTTACATAGAACGATGAGTTGTGGAAAGGTAAATGACTAACGATACATATTGTCTTTACCTTGATTCTAGCATATCTAAACGCTCCTCATTTTAAGTGCCTCTGATCAGAGTTCCAGCCTGCAAATAATTGATTTTTTAATTGTAAGATACAACGAAGTTGTATGCACTAAATCTTGTCAGAGTACTATCTACTTCAAGCTTACCTTTGGTACAATCAAATCGAAAGCTGCAACTGTTTTCCCATCATCATTCAGTCGCACATAAAATGGCTTAAGTTCTTTCGGGTAATTGTAGATAATCACTGGTCTTTTGTAGATCTCATCAGCTATATAACTGTCATTAACCAGTTGAGATTCTTAGACTCTGACCTTATTGTGTACATGCATTGCATAAATGTTCATTTTGAGTTACCATTGAAGCTCTTCACTTAAGGGAATGCCGTGGTCAATGTTTACATCTACACATGACAATAATAGGTACCTGAATGAGTGTCAAAGTTACAGAAACCGCCATAAGCCCCACCACTGACACGTACACGGTCCCGTAAGCATGTATTACAATTATGTTTAGAAATGACATATCCACTCCCCTTAAATTCATATCATATTTCATAGAAGTTTGCTGCTTTTCCAACACAATTTACCTGTATAGAGAGTATAATTTTAGAACAAAAAGATTGACATAAAAATGGTTTTCATGTAAAGTTCTCTCTATCGTACCTGGGTAGGAATCACAATAGCTTCACTAGTTAGAGGAAGTCAAGCATTCCAGCTTTCTGATTTTGCAAGGGAAGATCGTGGAAGAGAGTCAAGAAACTTGGCAACATACTTCTCCAACTTTGTCAAGTTCTCTCCATCAGCAGTAAGATTTATCAGGCAGCCTTCCTTTGAAAATAGGCATTTACTGATCTCCTCCAATGATGATGAGATTTAATTCCAATCAAGATCAATTTTCTGTTCAAGAGATTGCAGATACTCTAGATAACTGAAAGTACACACAATATACAAATTACATTAAGCGCACCAATAATCATACAATACTGAACAATATCGAGAACATAAATAGAGTGAATTGGTAAGGAGATTAGACTTACTTTCAAAAAAAAACAAAAAAAAAACAGAGAGGACTTATAACAGTTTATCATTTTAACATACCTGTTGAAGAGGCCATGCCCGAGAGGCTACTGCAAGCAAGGCTTACCATTTCAGTAGAATCGTTTGGCCTAATACACAAAATTCATAAGTTTAGAAACAAAATCACTTGTCACAAAGGTCATACATGATTTAATCACTCCGAAAAATTCACCTTTTAGTATGGCAGTATGATCTCAGCATCTCATACATGATTTTATCCAGATGGATAATACCTTATACAGAGATGTTACGGAAACTATCATATAGCATTCAAGCAAGTCATAACAGACACACCCACAAAACTGCTACTGGGAGAAGAAAAAATCACTTACATCTTAAATCACACAGAAACAAACCTACACAAATCATCAAAACACTCAATTTTCTTCTTGAGCTTCAATTTTCCCCTCCACATCCCCTTTACTTACTTGTACGCACAAAATAAGAACTAAAATCAGCACAAAATAAGAACTAAAATGAGAGAGAGAGTTAGACAGAGAGAGAGTGATACCTCAAAATTAAAGACAAACACCTTCCATTGAATCCACAAATAAGCCCTAAAGCCTTAGTTTTGAACACAAACTAAAACCCCAAATTGAAGTCGAATTGAAACCCTAAACGGAACCAAACTCCATGAAAGAAACATACAAATCAATCAAAGGAGGCTCAAATCAAAGCAAATATTTATGTATGTATAGATTTTTCATAACAAGGAGAGTAGAGGGGGAGAAAGAGAGGGAGAGAGGGAAGGGGAGAGACCACAACCTAAATCAAAACTCAATAGGACCACAATCTTCTTTGGAATACCAACTCAATTCAAGCAGCTGAGATCCTTCGGATCGGAAATGGAATCACAAACAGCGGACGGCTATGAAGTTAATTCGTCATTCAGAGTGTAATTATTGTTTGAAATAGAGGTGGATTGAGAGGGTTAGGAGGGAGAGAGAGAGAGATTTAGATTTGTGTACTTTGGTGTTTTATGTTTACAGAGAAGGAGATGAAATGGGGAGGGGGAGGGGGGAGCGGGTAATGAAAAGAAAAGAATTTTTTTATAAATAGATTTAAGAAATTATTTTTATAAAATAATATAAAAAAAATTTGAATGTTTTTAATATTTTAATATGACAAAAGCTAATATATTTTTATATTCGTTGTCGAGAGGGGTACTTTTACCGGATTTTTCTAATGCTGACATGCAAAATGAATTTTAAATTTTTTAATAATTTTTTAATATGACTAAAACTGATATATCCTAACATCCGTACGGTTGGATCGTCAAAAAAATTATTTTAAAAATTAATCTTGTAAATCGGGAACGAGTCTCGTTGTCGGGAGGAGTACTTTTACCAGATTTTTCTAATCCTGACATGCAAAATGAATTTTAAATTATTTAATAATTTTTTCTTATGACTAAAATCGATATATCTTAACATCCGTACGGTTGGATCTTCAAAAAATCATTTTAAAAAATTAATCCTGTAAATCGGGAACGAGTCTCGTTGTCGGGAGGGGTACTTTTACCAGATTTTTCTAATCCTGACATGCAAAATGAATTTCAAATTTTTTAATAATTTGTTCTTATGACTAAAATCGATATATCTTAACATCCGTACGGTTGGATCGTCGAAAAATCATTTTAAAAAATTAATCCTGTAAATCAGGAACGAGTCTCGTTGTCGGGAGTGGTACTTTTACCAGATTTTTCTAATCCTGACATGCAAAATGAATTTCAAATTTTTTAATAATTTGTTCTTATGACTAAAATCGATATATCTTAACATCCGTACGGTTGGATCTTTGAAAAATCATTTAAAAAAATTAATCCTGTAAATCGGGAACGAGTCTCGTTGTCGGGAGTGGTACTTTTACCAGATTTTTCTAATCCTGACATGCAAAATGAATTTCAAATTTTTTAATAATTTGTTCTTATGACTAAAATCGATATATCTTAACATCCGTACGGTTGGATCTTCGAAAAATCGTTTTAAAATATTAATCCTGTAAATCGGGAACGAGTCTCGTTGTCGGGAGTGGTACTTTTACCAGATTTTTCTAATCCTGACATGCAAAATGAATTTCAAATTTTTTAATAATTTGTCCTTATGACTAAAATCGATATATCTTAACATCCGTACGGTTGGATCATCGAAAAATCATTTTAAAAAATTAATCCTATAAATCGGGAACGAGTCTCGTTGTCGGGAGGGGTACTTTGACCATATTTTTCTAATCCTAACATGCAAAATGAATTTCAAATTTTTTAATAATTTGTTCTTATGACTAAAATCGATATATCTTAACATCCGTACGGTTGGATCTTCGAAAAATCATTTTAAAAAATTAATCCTGTAAATCGGGAACGAGTCTCGTTGTCGGGAGGGGTACTTTTACCAGATTTTTCAAATCCTGACATGCAAAATGAATATCAAATTTTTTAATAATTTTTTCTTATGACTAAAATCGATATATCTTAACATCCGTACGGTTGGATCTTCGAAAAATCATTTTAAAAAATTAATCCTGTAAATCGGGAACGAGTCTCGTTGTCGGGAGGGGTACTTTTACCAGATTTTTCAAATCCTGACATGCAAAATGAATATCAAATTTTTTAATAATTTTTTCTTATGACTAAAATCGATATATCTTAACATCCGTACGGTTGGATCGTTGAAAAATCATTTTAAAAAATTAATCCTGTAAATCGGGAACGAGTCTCGTTGTCGGGAGGGGTACTTTTACCAGATTTTTCTAATCCTGACATGCAAAATGAATTTCAAATTTTTTAATAATTTTTTCTTATGACTAAAATCGATATATCTTAACATCCGTACGGTTGGATCTTCGTAAAATCATTTAAAAAAATTAATCTTGTAAATCCGGAACGAGTCTCGTTGTCGGGAAGGGTACTTTTACCAGATTTTTCTAATCCTGACATGCAAAATGAATTTGAAATTTTTTAATAATTTGTTCTTATGACTAAAATCGATATATCTTAACATCCGTACGGTTGGATCGTCGAAAAATCATTTTAAAATATTAATCCTGTAAATCGGGAACGAGTCTCGTTGTCGGGAGGGGTACTTTTACCAGATTTTTCTAATCCTGACATGCAAAATGAATTTCAAATTTTTTAATAATTTGTTCTTATGACTAAAATTGATATATCTTAACATCCGTACGGTTGGATCGTCGAAAAATAATTTTAAAAAATTAATCCTATAAATCGGGAACGAGTCTCGTTGTCGGGAGGGGTACTTTTACCATATTTTTCTAATCCTGACTTGCAAAATGAATTTCAAATTTTTTAATAATTTGTTCTTATGACTAAAATCGATATATCTTAACATCCGTATGGTTGGATCTTCGAAAAATCATTTTAAAAAATTAATCCTGTAAATCGGGAACGAGTCTCGTTGTCGGGAGGGGTACTTTTACCAGATTTTTCAAATCCTGACATGCAAAATGAATATCAAATTTTTTAATAATTTTTTCTTATGACTAAAATCGATATATCTTAACATCTGTACGGTTGGATCGTTGAAAAATCATTTTAAAAAATTAATCCTGTAAATCGGGAACGAGTCTCGTTGTCGGGAGGGGTACTTTTACCAGATTTTTCTAATCCTGACATGCAAAATGAATTTCAAATTTTTTAATAATTTTTTCTTATGACTAGAATCGATATATCTTAACATCCGTACGGTTGGATCTTCGTAAAATCATTTAAAAAAATTAATCCTGTAAATCCGGAACGAGTCTCGTTGTCGGGAAGGGTACTTTTACCAGATTTTTCTAATCCTGACATGCAAAATGAATTTGAAATTTTTTAATAATTTGTTCTTATGACTAAAATCGATATATCTTAACATCCGTACGGTTGGATCGTCGAAAAATCATTTTAAAATATTAATCCTGTAAATCGGGAACGAGTCTCGTTATCGGGAGGGGTACTTTTACCAGATTTTTCTAATCCTGACATGCAAAATGAATTTCAAATTTTTTAATAATTTGTTCTTATGACTAAAATTGATATATCTTAACATCCGTACGGTTGGATCGTCGAAAAATAATTTTAAAAAATTAATCCTATAAATCGGGAACGAGTCTCGTTGTCGGGAGGGGTACTTTTACCATATTTTTCTAATCCTGACTTGCAAAATGAATTTCAAATTTTTTAATAATTTTTTCTTATGACTAAAATCGATATATCTTAACATCCGTACGGTTGGATCGTCGAAAAATCATTTTAAAATATTAATCCTGTAAATCGGGAACGAGTCTCGTTGTCGGGAGGGGTACTTTTACCATATTTTTCTAATCCTGACATGAAAATGAATTTCAAATTTTTTAATAATTTTTTCTTATGACTAAAATCGATATATCTTAACATCCGTACGGTTGGATCTTCGAAAAATCATTTAAAAAAATTAATCCTGTAAATCCGGAACGAGTCTCATTGTCGGGAAGGGTACTTTTACCAGATTTTTCTAATCCTGACATGCAAAATGAATTTCAAATTTTTTAATAATTTGTTCTTATGACTAAAATCGATATATCTTAACATCTGTACGGTTGGATCGTCGAAAAATCATTTTAAAAATATTAATCCTGTAAATCGGGAACGAGTCTCGTTGTCGGGAGGGGTACTTTTACCAGATTTTTCTAATCCTGACATGCAAAATGAATTTCAAATTTTTTAATAATTTGTTCTTATGACTAAAATCGATATATCTTAACATCCGTACGGTTGGATCGTCGAAAAATAATTTTAAAAAATTAATCCTATAAATCGGGAACGAGTCTCGTTGTCGAGAGGGGTACTTTGACCATATTTTTCTAATCCTGACTTGCAAAATGAATTTCAAATTTTTTAATAATTTGTTCTTATGACTAAAATCGATATATCTTAACATCCGTACGGTTGGATCTTGGAAAAATCATTTTAAAAAATTAATCCTGTAAATCGGGAACGAGTCTCGTTGTCGGGAGGGGTACTTTTACCAGATTTTTCTAATCCTGACATGTAAAATGAATTTCAAATTTTTTAATAATTTTTTCTTATGACTAAAATCGATATATCTTAACATCTGTACGGTTGGATCGTCGAAAAATCATTTTAAAAAATTAATCCTGTAAATCGGGAACGAGTCTCGTTGTCGGGAGGGGTACTTTTACAAGATTTTTCTAATCCTGACATGCAAAATGAATTTAAAATTTTTTAATAATTTTTTCTTATGACTAAAATCGATATATCTTAACATCCGTACGGTTGGATCTTCGAAAAATCATTTTAAAAAATTAATCCTGTAAATCAGGAACAAGTCTCGTTGTCGGGATTGGTACTTTTACCAGATTTTTCTAATCCTGACATGCAAAATGAATTTCAAATTTTTTAATAATTTTTTCTTATGACTAAAATCGATATATCTTAACATCCATACGGTTGGATCTTCGAAAAATCATTTAAAAAAATTAATCCTGTAAATCCGGAACGAGTCTCGTTGTCGGGAAGGGTACTTTTACCACATTTTTCTAATCCTGACATGCAAAATGAATTTCAAATTTTTTAATAATTTGTTCTTATGACTAAAATCGATATATCTTAACATCCGTACAGTTGGATCGTCGAAAAATCATTTTAAAAATATTAATCCTGTAAATCGGGAACGAGTCTCGTTGTCGGGAGGGGTACTTTTAACAGATTTTTCTAATCCTGACATGCAAAATGAATTTCAAATTTTTTAATAATTTGTTCTTTTGACTAAAATCGATATATCTTAACATCCGTACGGTTGGATCGTCGAAAAATCATTTTAAAAAATTAATCCTGTAAATCGGGAACGAGTCTCGTTGTCGGGAGTGGTACTTTGACCATATTTTTCTAATCCTGACATGCAAAATGAATTTCAAATTTTTTAATAATTTGTTCTTATGACTAAAATCGATATATCTTAACATCCGTACGGTTGGATCTTCGAAAAATCATTTTAAAAAATTAATCCTGTAAATCGGGAACGAGTCTTGTTGTCGGGAGGGGTACTTTTACCAGATTTTTCTAATCCTGACATGCAAAATGAATTTCAAATTTTTTAATAATTTTTTCTTATGACTAAAATTGATATATCTTAACATCTACACGGTTGGATCGTCGAAAAATTATTTTAAAAAATTAATCCTGTAAATCGGGAACGAGTCTCGTTGTCGGGAGGGGTACTTTTACTAGATTTTTCTAATCCTGACATGCAAAATGAATTTCAAATTTTTTAATAATTTGTTCTTATGACTAAAATCGATATATCTTAACATCCGTACGGTTGAATCGTCGAAAAATCATTTTAAAAAATTAATCCTGTAAATCGAGAACGAGTCTCGTTGTCGGGAGGGGTACTTTTACCAGATTTTTCTAATCCTGACATGCAAAATGAATTTCAAATTTTTTAATAATTTGTTCTTATGACTAAAATCGATATATCTTAACATCCGTATGGTTGGATCGTCGAAAAATCATTTTAAAAAATTAATCCTGTAAATCGGGAACGAGTCTCGTTGTCGGGAGGGGTACTTTTACCAGATTTTTCTAATCCTGACATGCAAGATGAATTTTAAATTTTTTAATAATTTTTTTATATGACTAAAATTGATATATCTTAACATCCGTACGGTTGGATCATCGAAAAAATCATTTAAAAATTGAACTTTATAATCGGGAATCTCATTTTATACAGTAATACTTTTACAATGGTTTCCTTGAAACACCATTGTGTAAAGACAAACTAAGACAACGCTTTTTTTTATTATAAAACCGTTGTGTAAGTATATCAGCTTTTTCAATCTAACGGCTAATATCTAATCTCATTTCAATCAAGGGCGGTCATTATGACACTTCAGCAATCCGAGTAATATGTTTACAACCTATCATGCGCTGCCACCTCATCAGGTGGTGCCCATTTAAATTATAAAATAATTATTTCAGACAACTATTTTATTCCGTTGTATGAAGGTTTTTAAGACAACCCTTCTAAAAACTGTTGTGTGAATTACACAACGTAATACCTAAAAGCTTGTATGAGACTAACTAAGACAACACTTTTGTTTTAACATAAAACCGTTGTATAAGAATATTAGCTATTTTTCGATCTAAATACCGATATCAAATCTCATTTCAATGAAGGGCTCTCATTTCGCCACCTCAGCAATCCTTGTGAATGATTTACCACCTATCACGTGCTGCCACCTCAATACGTGGTACCCATTGAAATTCCTCAGACAACTGTTTTCATTCCGTTGTTTGATGGTTTAGAGGACAACCTTTCTAAAAAACCGTTGTCTGAATTACACAATGTAATGTTAAAACTGTTGTCTTCTAACCCTATACGTTAACATAGTAACAACGGTTTGTAATCGTTGTGTTAAAGATCTACAACAACACTATATTTAAAAAACCATTGCCTGACTCGATGAAAGGATAGAACTTGTACAACAGTTTAAAAAAGATGGATATATGTTGTCTGTTCTGGAGCTCACACAACTGTTTTTTCTGCAAAATCAATTCACCCTTGTATGATTTTTTAGGACAACGGTTTTTTTTAATCGTTGTGTATCAAGTGTTGTCTGATTGCAAATTTCTTGTAGTGTATGTAGAATGTATTGACAAGCTTCATTTAGTAACTTAGCCAACTCATGTTTTTTTTGTAACTGATAAAAAGATTAGGGGGCTACCATTATCCCCTCATGGTCAGTTACACGAGTTTTTTTTAAAATAATTTTTATTGGAAATTTATCTATAAATATTTTGAATTTCCTTGTAGATTTTATAATTCATTATCATATATAAGTGCAGAATGTTATATAAAATAGTGCATAATGTTATATAAAATTGTAATTGTAAGTTTTTGAATAGGTTTTCATAAATATGAATAACTTTCCCTAGACTCTAATAAATGTGAATAGAGTCATGAATAAGCAAGTTTAAAACTCTCTCTTTCAAAATTAGGGGTTGGAGAGCCGACTCTCAAATCTAGGGTTCATATCCACTATTTCTTTATTTTTCGCTCCTTCCTCCATCTCACCCTTCATTCTTTTACGCCATCTTTTTATCTATTTTTTCAATAAAATCAAGATTTTTTTTAAATGAAATCTTGTTACGTACCTTGTTATCAAGGTTGTTATGTGCACATCTTTTTGAGATGTTAATATTCTGTTTTGATGTTTTTGTGTGTCTTCGGTATTTTTTCTGAGAAGAATTTCTATGGTATTTTGGGAAATCTGTAAATCTCGCATCAAATCTAGGACGGTGGTAGATATTGCAAGAGTTTACCCTTCACAATCAAAAAATATTCATAATTCTAAACATTGGGCTACAGATGATGCTTATGTGAAGGTCGATTGTAAATGCTATTAGTTTCACGACTAATGTAGGTTGGATTGCTCGAGATATCATTGTAACACTTTTTAGATCAAAGAATTTACATATTGTAGCATATTGTAGATGTTAAGCGATTTGAAAACAAAATAATCATTTGTTTATGTTGTTTTTTATTTCACAATTAGATTGTATTTGACATTTCGGAGCTTTGTTCTGGCTGTATTTTAATGTTTTAATAAAATTTTCGCTTGTTCGTCAAAATATAAATTTAAATTAATATTTTATAAAAGTTTGAATATTTTAGCGGTAAAAGCAAGGGAAATTTAACCGTGAAGAATTTATTCAACGATCTTAATTTTGATGAATAAAATATTGTTTTGATTATGTTTTTATTATCATACATGTGCAGTAATATTGTTTCATTGCAAAATTATATAAAATTATAGTTTTAAGTGATTTTTGAATACATTTCGATAAATATCAATAACGTATTCCCGATATAATATTAATTTTTTAACTCTTTTTTAGAAAATTTTGTAAATTTTAGCATTAAAAGCTAGAGAAATTTTACAATAAGGGATCTATTCAATGATCTTAATTTTGATAAATAATTTAATTAATCTGATCATGTTTTAATTAAATTTTAGTTTATTTTCTAAAATCATCCTTCTTTATAATACATGAGTTAACAATATTATTGAGTTAACCAATCACATATTTTCTATTAAATTTTAACCAATGGAATGTCACATCTAAAAAATAGACCAATCCGATTACAAATTTACTATTTCCATACATAGGTTCCTCCCTTATAAAATCCGAGTACTAAGTATGCAGTTAACCAATCAGAAAATTTTGACCAATAAAAAAGAACTTGGAAATTTTAGACCAGTCATAATTATCTTAAATTTCCTTATTTACCATTCTCGTCCAATGATATTAATTATAATTAGTTAATAACCATAATTAGTTAATGATTCTAATTTAAATATAGTAGTATAAAAATTTATCTAGTTACGTTGGATTTTATTTCATCTCTATCTTGAGTTCTAAATATCAGATTTTGACAAATTTACAACCCACTCAAAACTCACGAAATTTGCTTTAATTTAGTGATGGTTTAAATATTATTAACTAACAAAAAGTATAGCAAAATTAAAGAGAAAAGACATGTAAGAATTTTGCATTAAGCATTTAGTTATTATTTAGAATACCCACTTATTTTTTGTTTGAATCATGAAATCTAGAATTCCGTTTTAGATCCAACAATTGTCATATATTATTTTAGAAACTTTGATGGTCCTTTCAAAGAGTTGAGGAAATAAATAATCAAATTGGCGTTGGAACAAAGAAAATAATTAATTTTCTTAGCAAATTTTCAATTGAATTTATTTGATTTTATTTTTGTTTTAACGTGAATTCAAAAAATCTGATTTTACAGCACACGCGAATCTCCTAAAATAATATATATAGATTTAGTGAATTTATAGATTTAAGGGAAACAGCATTTATAGATTTAGTGAATTTCTATATTTTATTTTCAAAATATTTTGGTGAATCCTAGTTTAATTTTTATTGCATACCGTGTATACATTGGTGAATTTTGGAGGTTTGTAAAGTTTATAGTGGAGTGTGCCCCTTTATGCGTAAGAATGGGTTTTTTTTGTTCTAAAGACTGATTCCTGAAGCAAAGACTCCCACACACATGTTCATTGAAGCCCAAAAACAACCTATATAGAGTACTTGATGGTGCCTTGGTAGTAGTAATATACTTTGTACATTATACTACAGTCAGAGTTAGTGCACGTACTTGTTAGGGAAAACTACATGAAAAATATGTAAAACGAGGATGTTACACCCATGGACATGTAGTGTATGCAAAATGCACAGTAAAGCCCTATAGCCCAAGTCTGTAGGAGTAGAATACTCTATCTGCATCAGACAACCTACCTAAAAATAAGTAGTAGTGTTCTCACCAGCAGAAGTGAAGTCTGTTTAATTTCTCCCGGAAAATAATCAGCAAAATATTATCTTAGTGCTGCTGGAATATGAATCATTGTGATGATATACGGTGCTACAAAACTCGCAACATTCAAACAATAATCTAAATTACAAACTTAAAATACACAAAACATTAAACAAATAAGAAATCTTACACGATTTGGGTGAAACATTCACAATATTCGAGTTGGGTCCTCGAACTGCAGTTTTCTCGATTTTAAAGTGTTCTTCTTGGCTTTCACATATTGCTCAACAATCTTATGCCTGTGATTTCGTTCATGATTAACTCTTACTTGTCTTCAATAATTTGAGATTATTCTCGCAAATTAATATAGGGAGATTTTAGAGATAGTGGTGAAAAAGCAGGAGAAAAAAGATTTTCAGAATAAAATTTGAATTTTGAGGCTGAATGACTGAGATACTGGGATTCCATTTCAATCAAAATATCAAACTTTTAGGAATAAAGTTAGAATTGAATCTAACAGAAAACCGGAATTTTAGGGGTTTGGGACAATTTGGTACTACGACCTATTAATTGAGAAAAAGACAGAGAAAAAATAGATAATAGTGATGTGGGGGTGGGGGTTTAGAATTAAAAATAACTAGGTGTAAAAACAGCGAGAAATATGTTTATTTATATAATATGCAGACTATATTATACAAATATTTTAAAATTTCTAAAAAAATTAGTATAAACATGAATATAATATGAAATTAACCAAACTCTAATTTTTTTATTAGATTAATGATTTGGGTATACCATTTTCAACCAAAAAATATATAAATCTTTACTGTTAGCAATACAAAAACAAAATGATAACGTTATGAAATTAATTAATAACCAATAAAAAATAACTGATTTTTTTTAAAAAGTAAAAAAATATATATTTCTTTTTACTTCCTATATTTCAAAAATGAGCATAAACAATTATATTAAAGATTATAACGAGAAGCTAATGTTCGAGCAGTGCATGTCATTAGTTAACCATAATTGATACATATCTTTTTTGAGTTTTTCTCCACTATAGATATTAAGATACCAACCTCTTAATTATGTAATCAACTTAATTATTAGACGAATGATTCGACTTACCAGTTTTGCTCATAGTTCATACATTATTTTGTTATAATATTCATCAACTGCCGCTGCAGATAAAAATCCTCCACATATATATTCTCGAGCAACCATTTTCTGATGGTTGAACGTTTGAGTTCTTTCTTTCTGTTTTAATTAAGAAGTTGGTTCATGTCATTGTTGAAATTTAAAGTGCAGGAGTGTGACACTAAATGCCACGAACAACATTATGCTCTTGTCAAACTTTTCAAATTGCGAACAAATTTTATGTTTCACCTTTGCACAGTGTCAGCATCAAGTGCAACTATGGGCTAAAAATGTAAAATTTGAATAAAGGTATTGAACATTGAGAGAAATTAACATACACGTTTGTCAATTAAGCACTCCTCAGTTTCCTACAAAGGAAGTTTAACCATGTGAACATACGGATTCATCAAGGCGGGAAGTTTACTACAAAGGATGGAGTAAGATATTACAAAGGAGGTAAAATTGAATACATTTACGATCAAGATTTAGATGGAATCACTCTTGCTCTATGTCATAAATTTGTAAGTACTGATCTTGGTTATAAGGATTATAAAATTTAATGGCACAAGGAAGGTTCTTCACTTGATAGTTGTACTATATTATGGAATGATGATGTTGTAGGAGAGATGAATGCATATGCTTTAAAATTTGGTATTGCTATTATATATGTTGCATCATGCTTGTGAGATTGGCACTAATGATCCTGAAATTGATGGTAATGAGAAGGAAATTGATGATAGTCATAGTGATAATAGTGAGAGTGAATGTTATGAGAGTGAGGAGGATGACAGTGATGAAGAGTATAGTGGAAATGAAAGTGATAAAGACGAGGAGTTTCTTGAAATTATAGAGAAGAAAAAACAAGTAACTAAGGCTAAAAAAATTCAAATAAAGATGAAAATGAGAGTTTGGATGATGATTTGCATGTTCCATTACGTACTTTGCTCAATAAAAAAGATAAGAAAGATTCAAAAAAAGGAAAAAAATAGACTTGAGTAAAGACAGTGAATGGGAGAGTGACCATGACAGTGATAGCTTTAGAATGCCTTCTAAAGAGTCATCAGACTCAAGTGATTATGATGAAGAATCATCTAAGTCTGTGTGGAGAGAAGAAAAACAGAGGGAAGCAGCTGAGGCAGAGAAGGCTAAAGCTGAGGCAGCAAGGGCACAAGCTGCAGAGGTAATTTATCTTGTTTGTACTTTTTTTTTTCCATTCACTAATAATTTTTGTTGCTTATTGAATTTGCAGAAAAAGAAGAAGGTGACAAGTAAAAAAAGGAAGCCAAAAGCGGAAGGCACAAATGAATCCCAGCAATCAAAGAAAAAGAGATGAAGGCCTCCAAAGGCGACGAATGTTCAAGTATTACCACCACCTCCTCCATTGCCCCCACAAGGTGTTGGTGTTTTTACGTCTCACCAAGATGTTTACTTTTACTTCTCTACAAATAAGGAAATAATAAAAATATCTTCACAGCCTGTTGGAGGGGACTAAGGATCTTCAAAATCAGAAGTGATGAAGCACAACTCAAGCCAACCTTGAAGAAATCAGAAAATCAGAAGTGATTAAAGTCCTCAATTTTAGAGTTTAAATTCTTGTATGCTAAATGGTTATTACTTCTTTTGGATGCTAATTTATGACAATGGTTGGATGACAATTTATGACAGTAGTTGACTGCTAAGTTATGAGTACTTTTGGTAATTTATTTATGATGGTTTTGGAGTAAAGATCTTGATATTTCAGTTTCACTGTAAGTGTCAAATGGTAGTGTTAAATATACACCGAGTTTTTAATTCATTTGATAATTTGTTACAAGTTAACTCATTAAAAACCAACTCACCTTCATAGGTTCTTTTACAAACACAACATCATTACAAATACAAGAAAAACAACTGAAAATCCAAATCTGAACCACTTCAAGTGGCTAATTTCTGCATCTTTTAACTTCAGCTTCAGTTCCATTTCTGCAGACTTCATCTTCTTCCATTTCTGCAGACTCCATCTTACATGTTAGTTCTTCATTATTCCACAATTGATCATCATCGTGCCATTTAAAGTAGCCACAATATTTCTCTTTCACCTTGTAAAATGGACACCCAAAAAACCTTCTTCCTTTACTATATGTTTTTGAGATGTCCACATCGGACATTCATAACCACATTTGCAGATTTCTGATGTTGAAGATGCCCTCAAGTTGCTTGTGCTACCAACACCCGATTTTATCTCAAATTAGTTTTCTCAATTGTTATGTAATAATATGTATGAACCGTAATCCTCAATTCATGTGCAATATATATATAAGTCTGTATGTATTATGCAAGTAACGGTAAGAAAACAATCATGTGCAAATCATATGAGACTAATATCACAAGTATTAATAACTGAGAATTCACCTAATTTATATTTTCTTTTTTAATTTAACACGTCAGCAACGACTAACGTTTGTTAGTCAAAATCTAATGGATGGATAAATATCAGAAATATTTAAAAGTATAAGGATCGTAAAATATTATTTTGTAGTTCAGGGACCTTAACCAAAAACAACATAAAATTAAAGGACGAGAGAATTGATTTTCCTTTTTTTTTTCTTTTTGTAGTTTCATTTTTATTCAATAATTTTTATATTTTAAATTTCATTTCTCTCGTGACGAGAGTGTTTATTATTTTCATGATCATAAACAAGTGTTATATTTTTAATATTAATTATTAACAAATAATATTAAATTATTATTATGGTTAATTTTTCCGAATATATTTAATAAATAAGATTAATTACAAGAAAATAAGGTTAAATACAACTGTACCAATATAACGCGATCAAATTCCCGACTAATTTATGAGAATGTCAATGTTATAATAAATGGTAAGATATATATATATATATATATTATAAAAGTCATGGACGAGAAAAACATCTATTCAGAAAATCGTAATTATAAAAGGAAAAAAATCACTAATTATAGTTTTTCTTTGAAATAAATAAGGCCCAAGAACATCATAAATTAACGGTTAAATATACTGTATAAATTCTCTAACAATTCATCCATTAATTATTCGTCAGAAGTTGAAGTAATTAAACTGATCAGTCAGTTTTAGAACAATTGTTTGATGAGTCTCAGCTAGTCTTAAGCCTCTTCACCATTATTATTCCAAAGACCATTTTTATTCCAACGGCTGCTTAATTATGATAAGATTTTTTTTATTTATGCTAATCGGTTATTCATATTATTAGTTATTCATATTATTTGTTATTTAAGCATTTTTAGTAGTTATTTGTGTTGTGTAAAATGATTAACATTTATTTTGTTCCACAAATTAAAACTCCTTAGCTGTATTTTATCTTACTAAATAAAAATTGAAGTCGCCAAATCCTTTTTAACATAATTTAGAGATAAAATAAAAAATAAAAAAATTAGGTAAACGTTGGCTATTCTTTTTCAAATTAATATAAATAATGAATTTACCATCAACCTCTTTTTTAACACCTGAAGCCAATTTGTTATATCAAGTAACCCAGAACACTATGATAAAGGAATGACATCTTTACCATTTATTTATAGCAGACCAATATCTACCTAATAAATGTGGGTACAATTCTTAAGGTGTACTAAAATAATATTTATCAACATTGCAGTTAAAGTAGATGCCAAAGCATATATCTTGGCTATTATCTTTTATATAATAAGCCTATATATATTATCAATTTGTTGTCGATTTGTTTGGCACCATGAAAAATTATATTTTGATGTCTTATAAATTTAGAGACACATTCTCTCTTTAAGTATATCAGAATAATAAATAGAAAAGAAAGTGAATAATCCGAAAAACATGAAAAGAGTTTCAATAATCCATTACTTATAATTATAGATTTTCGTTTTAAAAACATTATTCCCACTTTTGAGATGATAGGGAGAGAAAGAAAAAAAATAATTTTCTTCTTCTTAGATTGGGGAACACAAAATTAATATTAGTACAAAGAAACCTCTCCCATAGACAAAACCCTAATGAGAGTAGGCTGTCATTCATAACTATCATCCATCCTTCTCCATCCTCTCCTTCTATCAAATTCACATTCGTCCCTTCCATCCTCTCATCTCATTTCCTCCATTTCTAAATCTTTAATTTCTATTATAATAGTTTTCAATAAAATCGAGATCTAAATCCTTTTGAGTGTGATCTTGTCACCGTACCCATCTTTTTGGGTTGTTGATTCGTTGTCATGTTGCATTAAGAATGATTTATACGGTATATTGGGAGATCTGGGCAACCCGCTTCAAATCTGGAATTGTGGTACTTATCGCGAGAGCTCACCTCGCACAACAAAGGATTGTTCAATATATGGTGCATCTGTACCCCCAACCTCAATTGGTGTAACTGATGGATATGAACACTGGTCTATCACCGATTTCTTATCTGCGCAGGTCAATTGTGATTCCACTATTTTCAGTGATAGTGGTGTCGACTGGATTGCTCGAGAAACTTTTGTAATCATTTTTATTATCTAGAATATTTATATTCTATCTGTTAAGCAATTTTAAAACAAAACGGCTATTTGTTTAGCTCAGTTTTTGTTTCACAATCAGGTTGTAGTTGTCAGTTTGGAGGTTTGTTCCGATTGTGTTCTTATGTTTTATGTTCAATAAAATTTTATTGTTCGTCAAAAAAAACCCCTCTCCCATAGAAGAAGCCAGCACTAGATAGGTGAAATAAACTTTTAACCTAACTAAGTTCTGTCCGAGCCAAACATGCACTATCTCTACTGTCTCCACTATATTCTTTCCTTCTTTTAATTGAGTTTCTTACCAAATATTAAAATCTAATTAGATTCTTTAATTGATTACATAATTTAACCCAATAAAATAAATATCTAATAAAATTGATATATTTATATGTGAATGATCATCTCTAATGGTCGTTTAGACTTTAGACACCTCCAATACACTATTGTCATCATTACTTCTAGAATGCAAGCCTTCCGCACATCTCGAAAGCCTGCTTTAATCACATCTTAAATGGTTACTATTGTCCAAAATTAGTAAGGACTAGAATCAAAATTACTATTATATTGGAGGATACTATGTAGAATGTATTGACAAGCTTCATTTAGTAAGTTAGCCAACTCATGTTTTTTTGTAACTGATAAAAAGATTGGGGGCTACCATTATCTCCCTCATGGTCGGTTATACGAGTTTTTTTAAAATATTTTTTATTGGAAATTTATCTATAAATATTTTGAATTTCCTTGTAGATTTTACAATTCATTATCATACATAAGTGCAGAATGTTATATGAAATAGTGCAGAATGTTATATAAAATTGTAATTGTAAGTTTTTGAATAGGTTTTCATAAATATGAATAACGTTCCCTAGACTCTAATTAATGTAAATAGAGTCATGAATAAGCAAGTTTAAAACTCTCTCTTTCGAAATTAGAATTTTGAGAGTCGACTCTCAAATCTAGGGTTCATATCCGCTATTTCTTTATTTTTCGCTCCTTCCTCCATATCACCCTTTATTCTTTCACGCCATCTTTTTATCTGTTTTTTTAATAAAATCAAGATTTTTTTAAATGAAATCTTGTTAAGTACCTTGTTATCAAGGTTGTTATGTGCACATCTTTTTGGGATGTTAATATTCCGTTTTGATATTTTTGTGTGTCTTCGGTATTTTTTCTGAGAAGAATTTCTATGGTATTTTGGGAAATCTGTAAATCTCGCATCAAATCTAGGACGGTGGTAGATATTGCAAGAGTTTACCCTTCCCAATCAAAAATTATTCATAATTCTAAATATTGGGCTACAGATGATGCTTATGTGAAGGTCGATTGTAAATGCTATTAGTTTCACGAGTAATGTAGGTTGGATTGCTCGAGATATCATTGTAACACTTTTTAGATCAAAGAATTTACATATTGTAGATGTTAAGCGATTTGAAAACAAAATAATCATTTGTCTATGTTGTTTTTTTATTTCACAATTAGATTGTATTTGACATTTCGGAGCTTTGTTCTGGCTGTATTTTAATGTTTTAATAAAATTTTCTCTTGTTCGTCAAAATATAAATTTAAATTAATTTTTTATAAAAGTTTGAATATTTTAGCGGTAAAAGCAAGGGAAATTTCACCGTGAAGAATTTATTCAACGATCTTAATTTTGATGAATAAAATATTATTTTGATTATGTTTTTATTATCATACATGTGGAGTAATATTGTTTCATTGCAAAATTATATAAAATTATAGTTTTAAGTGATTTTTGAATACATTTCGATAAATATCAATAACGTATTTCCGGTACAATATTAATTTTTTAACTCTTTTTTAGAAAATTTTGTAAATTTTAGCATTAAAAGCTAGAGAAATTTTACAATAAGGGATCTATTCAATGATCCTAATTTTGATAAATAATTTAATTAATCTGATCATGTTTTAATTAAATTTTAGTTTATTTTCTAAAATCATCCTTCTTTATAATACATGAGTTAACAATATTATTGAGTTAATCAATCACATATTTTCTATTAAATTTTAACCAATGGAATGTCACATCTAAAAAATAGACCAATCCGATTACAAGCTTACTATTTCCATACATAGCGTTCGTCTCTTATAAAATCCGAGTCTAACTAAGTATGCAGTTAACCAATCAGAAAATTCTGACCAATAAAAAAGAACTTGGAAATTTTAGACCAGTCATAATTATCTTAAATTTCCTTATTTACCATTCTCATCCAATGATATTAATCATAATTAGTTAATAACCATAATTAGTTATTGATTCTAATTTAAATATAGAAGTATAAAAATTTATCTAGTTACGTTGGATTTTATTTCATCTCTATCTTGAGTTCTAAATATCAGATTTTGACAAATTTACAACCAACTCAAAACTCACGAAATTTGCTTTAATTTAGTGATGGTTTAAATATTATTAACTAACAAAAAGTATCCCAAAATTAAAGAGAAAAGACATGTACGAATTTTGCATTAAGTATTTAGTTATTATTTAGAATACCCACTTATTTTTTGTTTGAATAATGAAATCTAGAATTCCGTTTTAGATCGAACAATTGTCATATATTATTTTAGAAACTTTGATGGTCCTTTGAAAGAGTTGAGGAAATAAATAATCAAATTGGCGTTGGAACAAAGAAAATAATTAATTTTCTTAGCAAAATTTCAATTGAATTTATTTGATTTTATTTTTGTTTTAACGTTAATTCAAAAAATCAGATTTTACAGCATACGCGAATCTCCTAATATATATATATATATATATATATATATATATATATATATATATATATATATAGGGTCTTACTCCAATGAGAACCCTATTATTGTGAGATATGAGATCTAATCCTATGCACTCATTTAAATACAACATATTCATCACTCATCGTTTATTTAATATTGAATATTTATAATTCATCTTCTATCAAATTCAACCACCCATCAACCACCACCACCTTCGGTGATAACCATTTTCGGCCACCATCACCTCCGTCGATCACCAGAAAATCACAACCGTCAAACATAAAATCACCACAATCAAATCAAAAATCACCACCTGAAAATAAAAAATCACCACCAGAAAATGATAAATCACTACCGGAAACTAGAAATCACCACGTTCATCCACTTTCTTCCCATCAGATCCGGTCACGATCACCAACTCCGACCAAAATTACCAGGACAACCACCATACTACAACTCTATCTGGCCATGCACCGACCACCAAAATCAAAAAAATCACCATCGTCGAAGAAAAATTAATAAAATCAAATACATAGTCTAGTAAATCAAACTATCATGACCATCAAACCACAATCATTTATCTTTGCCTTTGACTAATCATTGCTTTTGACTAGAAAATCACCGGATATTAAACTGGTTCACCAAAATCCTCAGATTTGAATTGAAAATCACCAAATCGCCTCAATTTTGAAACTCGAACAGAGCTTTAATGGCTTCTCTATCACCTACTGGATCCCTGCACGTCAATCTCTTCATCCGGAACGTAGTCGACAATTTAACTGAAGCACCTAATCTGAATTTTGGCTTGCGAGACATTTGCAATTCGAGGCTGATTTTAAGGATGATTAGAGATGTTGAGGATGGCGGAGATGTGTCATCGAAGTTTCAGGTGGTGTAGTGGTAAAGGATGGCGTTGGAGTTGAAGGAGATGTTAGATGCAGGAGGAAGGTGGGTGCGGGAGAAGAGGGGCGAGAGAGAAAGAGGTCTGGTATTTTACCGACAACGGTGGCAGCCGATTTTTTCCGGCAATGATGGCAGCCGGTGGTCGGTGGCAGAGGCCGGCCGGTAGGGAAGGAGGTGAGGTGGTAAGGAAGGAGGTGGTTAGATGATAGTGATTAAAAGTAAAAAACAGAACTTAAAATATAAATGTATGGATAAGATTTAATCAATATATATAAAATGTATGGATACGATTGGTTCTCATATCTCATAATAGTGGGGCTTCTCATTTGAGTAACTCCATATATATATTAAGTGATGATTTACAAAATAGCATACAACTAAAATTACATGTATTTCCTCTCATACTTTGATTAGTCATGTTTCTTTTAATTTTTATTTTGACTATATCATTTGTTAGATAAATAAGATTTTGACGAATTTACAACATACATGAACCTCACAAAATAATATTTAATTAAGGTATGGTTTAAAAATTGTTATATAGCTAAAATTATTCAGAAACTGAAGTGAAAACAAAGTTACGAAATTTGCATCAAGTATTTATTTATATATAGAAAATCTACTTCTTTGTTGTTTAAATCATTAAATTATAAATATTTCTTTAATTTAGAGCCTACATTTATCATCTCTTTATTTCAAGATCCAACGGTCCTTTGAGATAGTTAAACAAAAAAAGTATTTATAGGTTTTCGTTTTGATTTTATTTTGATTTTATCTTGAGTTCTAGAATTCAAACTTTGGCAATTTTACGGCCATGCAAAACTCAAAAAATGATCTTTAATTTACAGATCATCATAGAAAACAGAAAAGACAACTTGGAAAAAATAAAATCCTTTATTCACAAAAATATGCATTAATGAAGAATCGATGTAAACATAAATAGATATGAAAAATGAGTATAGTAAAGAGTATTTAAAACAAAGAAGTAACAAACAAAATTCATTTTTCAAAAGTTCGACAAATAGATGAAGATCGATAAAAAAGAAATATATATATATATATATATGTATATATTATATGTCTAGTATGTAAAATTAGTGGTAGAACTTAAGAGTAATATTAAAAATGAGTAATTGAGACTACTTTTAAAAGTGCGATCTTTATAAATTTTTTTAATCGATTATCTATGGAACATATAGACAAATGTTACACAATTTATCTAAAAAAGATAATAATAAGTAATTTACCCCATAAATAATAAATTTTACAGCCTTATAATACATTGAATTATTTTATAATTTGCATACCTAATTTTAAGTAATAAAAATAATATTTTGCACTTTATAAAATGGAGAAATTGGTAATTTTAAGGGTTTTTTTAAAAATATTTCTTTCTTTTTATTTGTCACATTTGAATTTTGACTAGTCAAATTGAACAAAGTTTGAATAAAATTTATTAATATTTTATAAATTAATATGTTGGAAGAAATTGATGATATCAGTATATAAACTATCACAATTTATTATCAGTATTTGATATCAGAATTTACTGAAGGTGACGTCATAAGTATCTATCTATCAGTATTTGATGATCAGTACTCAGTCACATGAGTAGATATCAAAGAAGGAAAGGGATTGCAGAATTTAAGATGGTGAAGAACTTTACTTACAGAAGCAATCATACATAGATATGTATTAGGATTCCTTATTGTAATAGAATATGATTTCTTTATTGATTGGGTAACTATGCACTTATATAAGCACATATTATGTTTACACTATAGGTGTAACAAATTGTTATATCTTTTATATAATTCATCTTTTTGAGAGGGTTCTTTTGTTACAGTTTGTATCTGATTAATATAAAAAGTGTTGATTATGTTAAGCTTTATCGAATTGTTTGCATAAACTGTATTCACCCCTCTACAGTTGTATTACAGACCTAACAATTGGCAGACAAAGAACCACAACAGAATCGACCACCCCAGCCATACCACAAATTAACAATAATATGAGTAAGTATAAGGCTATCATGGTTCCAATCCTAAAGATAGATGAATATCCAATTTGGAAGGTTAAGATGGCCATGTGTTTGGAAGGTACATATCATGAATATCTAAGCAGGATTTATGATGGTCCTCATAGGCCAATGAAGTTGGCCGTAGCAATTGCGGGTCAAGAAAAAAAGATGGTTGATAAATCAAAGAAAGACTATACTACAAAAGATCTATCATCAATCATGAAGGATGCAAAAGCAAGACATATCTTGCATAGCACTCTTGATAGTGTTATATCCAATAGGGTTATTGGATGTAAAACAGTAAGAAGTAAAGTGTCAAGGTACTTCTGCTATCAAGAAAAATAAGAGAACAATACTTACTCAGGAATATGAGCACTTTGACTCAATAGACAATGAGTTCTTAACTGAGACCTATGATAGATTTTAAAAAGTGTTGAATGACTTATCTCTTGTCAACAAGGAATATGACTTAGAGGACTCAAACTTGAAGTTTCTACTTGCACTCCCTGAAAAGCAGGAGTTTAAGGTCACATCAATAAGGGATAATTATGAGCTTGAAGAAATATATCTAGATGAGATCTATGGCATATTGAAGACTCATGAACTCGAGATGGAGCAAATAAGCAAGAGAAAAGGATCAAAGTTTAGACCAACTGCACTTAAAGTTGAAGATTTTTAATGTGTTTGAATGTTTTCTAGTGTGCTTACTCATAACATTACAAATGATAAACTAAACATATTATTCTATCGATTAAAAGTTATCACCCTTGGTCAATAATACTGTAGTTAAAGCGATAGTTTTTGAATGTGGTGTGTGTATGTTCGTTTTTTAAATGAATATCAATTTATCAAAAAAAATGATTACAATTTGAAACTCTTTTATCTATTGATATATGTGCAAACATAAATAATTGTAATGTACGTGCAAAAGTTGTAACCAAATTTAGCAGTATTTAAAAATTTGACATTAGAAAATTTTAAGTAAGAGATAATTTTTGAAATGGGAAAAGAAAAAGAATATCTTCATTCATAAAAAAAATGTAGCAAAAAATAAATAGAACTGGACTCAGTGCATTGGCCTCACTGCATTGTCCTTTTTTATTGAACCTATAAAAATGGTTTACAAAGAAAAACAACAATTTAACCTATGGGCTTAGCTCAATAAAAAAAAAGATTAACCTAGCACCCAGGCCTCACAAGACCATTACCAGGTGAATGCATGTCACAATTTCCGGTCATCCACCGGAATCATTAGCCGGAATGTGAAGTTATCTGTACTTGTTAAACCTCTTCATTATCATTCCCGAGACTGCTCAACTATGGTAACTTCTTATTTTTCTATTTAGTTGTTAACTAGTGAAGGATTTTATATTTTTCTTGATTTTATTGAAAAATATACTAGCTAATAACCAATGCAATTTAAGGCTTTAATTTTAATATTTTTTATAATTTTCTTTATATATGTGTGTGTTATATATATGTGTGTATATACATATATATTACGTCATTTGAATATGATATTGATAATGTTATGATTCTTATATGCTTTTATTGTGCATGATAATATTATCTTAATTTGGATATTAATATATCTAAATTGGATATAGATATAACTATTTAAAGAACTAACGAATTATTATGATTTCAGATTGTAAATTTATGTTATCACTTTGTATTGGATTTTTATAAGCATGTTTTCTTAAATTTTAATAAGCTGATTTTTCAAATTTCTTTGATGTATTGGGTTTTGATAAGCATGTTTGTCTTAAATTCCAATAAGTAGATTTTACAAATTTTGTTGATAGAAAGTAAGTCGGTTGAACACATAGTACTGACCAATGATTTTTTATGAATTCCGCTTTAATATAGTAGTATAGATAGATATAGATTTGAGTATCTAGTTTCACAATTGTTTGTTTCGTACAAAATGACTAACAATTAACTTTTTCTCACCCCAAGATTTATTAGAATCTTTTGTACTAGATATATGTCTAATTATTCAAAAAAGAAAACTGTGTTCCTCATAATTAAAATATCTAGCTGTAATTTATATTAATATTGAATTAATTGATGTAACGAATCGTTTTTAGCAAAATTTGGAGATAAGACGAAGAATATAAGCATTCGGGAAGAGTTGGCATTGACCAATAATATGCGAAACAAAGTTGCAGAAAACGTGTTTTTTGAATGCGTTTTAGTGCAAGGTATGTGTCGAATGTGTTATGCTCAAACACAATTTTATGATGCAATTTACTTGCTTGTTTTCTAGGTAATGTAATATTTTTATGAGAAATTCTAGATGTCCGAAAAATATTTCCAAAAACGTTCTCAAATGCAGAAGTGTCATGTTATATCTGGTGATTACCTTTAAAAATAATGGAGCCCACAAATTAAAACTCCCCTGTGTCATTTGAGAACTTTTTTGGAAGATTTTTGGGATCTCTAGGATTGCGCATAATTTATTGCATTTATTTTAACAAATATAAAAATGACTGTTTTATTATTTGCAGATGCCAAAACTCTCAACTTGTTCAGGTATGTTACTTTGGCCTCCCTCAATCCTGTCCTATTTTTGATCATCTTCCCCTCCTCTTAAGCTCCAAATATGAATTATTACTCTGGCGGTATCCTTTTTCATTTGAATTTTAATTTTATGGTACCTATTTGATGGTACCTATTTGATTTTCTTGAAGCTTAAGTAGAAGCCATTTCCTCAATCATTGTTTTAAAAAAAAACAAAAATATTCACGGTTATTACTAGTAAAGGGAAGATATGAAATTAGCACTTATTATATAGTTTAAATTATAATATATACTGAAAGACAAAAAATATTATCTTGAATTTATGCCACTTCTTTACATCCTTCATGTTCAATAGTTTCCTATGTGCATTAGAGGAAGCTTCTTCTTCAATGAAGTCTCATCCTACCATTGACATTTCTGATTTTTAATTGTTTTGCTACCCTTATTCAGTGTTTAAATTGAATACAGGTAAAAATGGCTTGTTGTTAAGCAGATCTTTGTCTATAAACAATAGTTTGTGAATGGTTTAGTGTATATAATACTGTATAACCTAATGTTTTGAAGATTAAGGATTTTTGCATTAGAGTATTAATTAAATCGTTAGAATACAGGTACAAAATTAAATGCAAATGCATAATTGCCTATTTGGTACCTCCATTTTGCGTTAAAATTACAGGTTATCTTCTTTTTATCGTAGAAAGAATTAGATTTGTGAATAAATATGTATCTTGCATACCCCTATTCAGTTTAACATTTACCCTTTAAGGTACCTATGCCCAGCTCTGCCAAGGGTATCAGATGCTGGACAGTGTATTTCAGAGTTAAAATTTGGCAAAACGGATGGGTACACGTGTCAGATTGGAATTTCATCGGCATAAATGCAACTCAAGCAGTTGGGATAGTATATGCATCATTGATAATTTAATATTTATTATTTCTCTCCTTTGTAGTTAGCGCTTTAAGACTAGTTAGTGATGTGGTTCATGCATATTTTTTTTTTAATTTCAGTCTGTTATTAGATATTCGTTGGAATGCAATTAAGATGGAATTTTATTGAATGTGGTGATCTTAAGTATTCACTTACGTGTTTCACTTGTAATCATAATATCATTAATGGTTCGGTTAATATGATCTGAAATGTTTGACTATACACTATGTTGCAAAAGGTGTTGAATGCACGAGTAGCGGATGACATTAATTCGCATCATATACATTTACTGCAGGCTTACAGCAGTGCAACAATATAAATCTCTCTTTGAGTTTATCACCTCTGCAGTCTGCATCCGGAATCACAAAATTTACTTTAGAGGATGGACTTGAATCGCATGGTTGAACAGATTGCTGAGACTAGGCAACACCTGTTTGCTGAGGTTTTTATGATCGTTACCTTTTGTATCACTATGTGTTCTGTTACTTAGGATCTGTAACTCACAAGAACTGCTGATTTTTATCTACTATGATCTTTAAGTTGCAATTTAGCAACTATATGTGTATCTTGATTTCATTATATTTAGAGTTAATTACATGATTCTCAATTCCTTTGACAAAACTTTGTTGGTGCTAGAAAAAAGCAATTTGATGAAACTGGTTTTGCAGGGTCACCTAAATGAGAACTTTAGTGCACTCGAAAACTTTGGACAGAGAAATAATATGGAGTTCTATGCCGAGGAAGCTCTGAACTTATTTTTTGAGAGAACAGGGAATGTGCTCACAGAAATGGAGCAAGAACTGTGAGCTCTCTATATTTAAGAATAGTTGTCAAATTTCACTGTATTTAAAAACTTATAATTTAAATTTCTCTGACGGTGATAACATATTTTGATCTTTCGCAGAAAGAAAACTCCTCTTGATCTTCATTCAGTCTTGGTATTAAGTACACAGCTGAAAAGTCACTGCATCAGGTGGGAAACTATGTGGTTGACAAGAAAATTAATATGACTTTTTCCTGGAATAGTTTTAATTTCTCATTTGACATCGTATTCAGTTCGTCTGAAAAGTTAAAGAAAATTTTTTAAATTTAAGTGTCTGCAATTGTCTACATATCTTAAAGTTTAATGAGCATTGGTTAATTATCACATGGTTTTTAAATTATCATGCTAATATACTTTAATTGCATTTTTTTAGCGTTGGAGCTGCTAATGTGCAATCTAAGGTGGTTAAATTTGAAAATCCGATATATTATGAAGTGGCACATCTCTTGGAATATAGGAATGATCCGCAGAGGTATGACCTATCACAAACTAGACCAGAAATGCCAAGTATAACATACCTGTTTCAGATGTTATACTTCTATGATTAATAAGTGTCTATTGCAGTAAACAAAAGAGTTATAAGTGCCTCACTGATACGTAGTACTAATTTTTAGGGGGTTTGACCACTTTATCTAATTTCTTTTGTGGCATGTTACATATTCTTAAAGAGTTTCAACCTTTTTCCTAGAATTCTGAAATGAATAGTATATCTTAATAACCTGTCGACTAACTTATTCGTGGATGTAAGCAGTCTTCAGGAAGCTTTAAGAGAAGTGAAGCTTGAGCGTGAAAGGTTCAAGAACAGAATAGAGCTGTATTTTAGGGTAAGCGTTCATCCCGTTCCCAGTCTTATTACATGCATGTTTTGGCATAATAATTCCAAATTTTCTAATATATTACAGATGAAAGTTTGGGATCCACCTTCAGTAATTGAGGACAACCCCGGGTTCGAGGAGGAAGGAAATACCGACGAGGAGTAGTCCGCTCTGCAGCTGAAAGCAGTGTTGAACTGGTCGTGTCACAGCTATTGTGTTTTGGAGTCTGTTTTCATTTAAATAAATAAAAGTCCTGTAATCAGGAAGGATGATTTGAACTTGGTGTTTATGTTTTTGTGTTTGGGGACATGTTGGTCTCCATGTTATGTTTTGTGGACATGTTTTTCAATGTATTTGAACGTGATCTATATATGCTATGTTCTGTTTTTTGTTCGTGGAAATGTTTTAATCAACTTGTTTGGTATATTTTTAATCAACAAGTGTAAATTGTTTCCGAATTATTTGCAAATACACAACAAAATATATGTAACGTTTTACTACTAAGAGATGCAAGAAAAATTTACTTCTATAATTCGTATGCTACCTTGTCTCTGGTCGCCTGAGCTTCTGTTTTATGAAGGGCATAATATCATGAATTCAGGCAACCTCAGGCTCATAAATCATTACTGCTAGTCATAAGATAAGAAGCTTGAACGAGAAAAAAAATATCATTCAATCAGATGCACGACAAATTACCGCAAGATATCACAAAGTTTCCTTTCAATTTTCGAAGGTATGAAATTACCAATATTCTTTCTTCAAATGTATCAAAAATTTAGGGAACAATCGTTACAAGAGCAGCCTCATAAGGGAGGTTAGAATAAAGAAAAAAACAATCAATTAATTGAATGATGATGTGAATCAACGACCCTGGCAAATTAATCTATGAGACTGATCAGCTATCTTAACAAGGGTCAAAAATGATTGGAACTAAATTTGTGTTGAAGGCCTTCATCGCCATCAGATCATGAGAAAAATAATATTTGCAAGTCCTTGCTGACCATCAAATGCACAACAGATATAATCACATGTTTACTTTTGGTTGAAATGCAGTTCTATACGTCCAATTTCTTGGGATCCCGCCAGTGAGTCAAAGTTTTAGACAACAAACCAAGAATTGAGATCTTTGCTGGAGCTCCTCTCCTTCCGTAAAGGTGTTTTCCGCCCAAATCTGTAAATTTCGGACCCTTTTCCTTGCTTCTTTCAATCTGCCAAAACCATAATTCAGATTGTTAACAAAAATCAACAGCTTATTTCAAGTTCCGTTCACTAGTGCTCAGATCTTGCAAAGAATATATAGCACATCACTAAATAAATTATCAAAAATACATACCAGTACTAACATATTAATACAGAAGAAGTGGCCATCTTTTGAATAAGTGAATCAGAACCATAGATTAAGTAAAAATTTCCTGATTTTAAACTGGAACCTTCCATACCAATAACCAATAAAGAGAAAGTTGACAAGAACAGAATAACATGCCATGTGTATTTTCCCATTCTTCAAGTGGTACCGAATACCAGACCAATTGATAGACTGAGAAAAATGAGAACGCAGCGCGGAAAAGGGGTATAAGAAATTGTCCACCAGCATTGCAACGAACACCTGTTCAAACCCTTGATATTGATTAGTATATTCATCATTGTCTCCCAGTGGACTAACAAAATGTTGTGGGAAAAGAATGGATGATCAAGCTAGTGGTTACTATGTAATAAGAAGCGAGTGAAAGTGAAGGCGCCTGTGGAGATAACATGGTACATAGCTGAACTTCTATTCTTGTCAAGTTCCACATTGAAAGTAGTTCTACAACAGTACACAATGCTTGGAGCCCAACCCACAAACCTGGGAAAATATCCTGTATCTTGTCCAAGTCTAAGCACTAGCAGCTGCCATCGTTAATCCATTTTACATTTCGATACAAATAATAGTACGACAGAAACTAGAATCAGATAAATATATAGGCTTGTATTCAAATACAAACCATTTAGCCTACAAATTAAGGGAAACAACATTTATATTGTCAGGGTTACTGCATATGTAAAATATGTAAAATATTATCTTAGTGCTGCTGGAATATGTAAAATGCACAGTAAAGCCCTATAGCCCAAGTCTGTAGGAGTAGAACACTCTATCTGCATCAGACAACCTACCTAAAAATAAGTAGTAGTGTTCTCACCAGCAGAAGTGAAGTCTGTTTAATTTCTCCCGGAAAATAATCCACAAAACATTATCTTAGTGCTGCTGGAATATGAATCATTGTGATGATATACGGTGCTACAAAACTCGCAACATTCAAACAATAATCTAAATTACAACTTAAAATACACAAAACATTAAACAAATAAGAAATCTTACACGATTTGGGTGAAACATTCACAACATTCGAGTTGGGTCCTCGAACTGCAGTTTTCTCGATTTTAAAGTATTCTTCTTGGCTTTCACATATTGCTCAACAATCTTATCAGGCGTATGATTTCGTTCATGATTAACTCTTACTTGTCTTCAATAACTTGAGATTATTCTCGCAAATTAATATGGGGAGATTTTAGAGATAGTGGTGAAAAAGCGGGAGAAAAAATATTTTCGGAATAAAATTTGAATTTTGAGGGTGAATGACTGAGATACTGGGATTCTATTTCAATCAAAATATCAAACTTTTAGGAATAAAGTTAGAATTGAATCCGACAGAAAACCGGAATTTTAGGAGTTTGGGACAATTTGGTACTACGACCAATTAATTGAGAAAAAGAGTGAGAAAAAATAGATAATAGTGATGTGGGGGTGGGGGTTTAAAATTAACGTTATGAAATTAATTAATAACCAATAAAAAACTAATTGATATTTTTTAAAAGTAAAATATATATATTAGTTTTTCCTTCCAATATTTCAAAAATGAGCATAAATAATTATATTAAAGATTATAACCAGAAGCTAATGTTGAGCAGTGCATGTCATTAGTTAACCATAATTGATACATATCTTTTTTGAGTTTTTCTCCACTAATATCTATGAAGATACCCACCTCTTAATTATGTAATCAACTTGATTATTAGATGAATGATTCGACTTACCAGTTTTGCTCATAGTTTATACATTATTTTATTATAATATTCATCAACTGCCGCTGCAGATAAAAATCCTCCAAAATATATATTCTCGAGCAACCATTTTCTGATAGTTGAACCTTTGAGTTCTTTCTTTCTGTTTTAATTGAGAAGTTGGTTCATGTCATAGTTGAAATTTAAAGTGCAGGAGTGTGACACTAAATGCCAGGAACAACATTATGCTCTTGTCAAACTTTTCAAATTTTGAACAAATTTTATGTTTCACCTTTGCACAGTGTCAGCATCAAGTGTAACTATGGGCTAAGAATGTAAAATTTGAATAAAGGTATTAAACATTGAGAGAAATTAACATACACGTTTGTCAATTAAGCACTTCTCGATTTCCTAAAAAATGAAGAACACTCCTGAATTGCTGGATTGTGGTTAAGACAAACTATTGATACAAAAGAAACAAATCCACCATGCCCCCCGTTTTCAATAGCTGAACTTATCAAAAAGTTTGTATAATATGACTATTTACGTGCAGAAGTTTAAAGGTAATGGTTCCAAGGTCATAATTTGTATTTTTAAAAAAATCATTATACGTTATTAATCACTAATAATCACAAACACTACAAGTAGAACATGAAAATAATATTATTTTTGTATCATTCAACAACTTGCATCTATGTCGGAAGTAATTCCTGAGTCATCTTCATTGGTTCTCATCATATATTTCTCTCTAAAATCAATGAAAGTGTAACGTAAAGTTGAGCTATAAGAATGGGTCATTTCATCTGACAACTCTACACAGAACTATTATGTTGTAACTATTATATTGTACGACAGAGTGTAAAGTCCCATTAGCTTAAAACTGGAAAACAAAAAATATTTAAACTAAAATAGAAAAACTTCTTAAACACTAAAGACTACAAATTCTTAAACATAAATGGTGCTACCTTTTGGCGCATAAAAACAATGAGAGGATACATATCCAAACAATAATTTCTAATTTTTCTTTCGAGCCTCACTGATTTTATTTTATATACCAATTTAAGAAGAAAATAAATGATCAATAATTGTATTCTCTATTCTTCTTCATTTTTATTTTATTTCACATTTCTAGAGCCTTAAATATGACATTGAACCTCTATTGTATTCAAGGTCCAAACACACTTCACACCTCATTTACATTAATAATTTATATGCCCAGGAAAATAATAAAATTATAAACAATATAAAGATAATCATACATATGTTTTATTCTTCTTATTCTATTGAGCACCGATCATGAATACACAATTGCATCATGACAATCAGCTATTTATTCTTCACTTTTGCAGCAATTTCTAGAATGCTACATGATGGAAAATAAGGGTTCTAAATTGCAATTCACTGCCACATCCTTATTGGCTAGCAACTACACGCAACGTTAATATATCCACACAGACGCATACTAGATCTTTAGAATGATTTGAAATGATCAAGTATAACGAATTAAAAATCAATTTTCAATATATAGATTGCCAAATAAGAGACAAATCTCTATATTTACCGCTTACAGATGTACATATGAAAAATTATTATAAAAGAGTTGCACATGATAAATACATGTAATGGTACTTAATAAAATGTTAAACGTACATATATTTTGTAGCTTTGACATGGTGCTAAGAGCTGGTCAAGCAATTGGCCACTTATTCTCCACTTTTGGTGTTCAAAGCCACATTTTTTCCTCGCTCGATCACCAATGTTTTGGTCTGGGTATCTAAGATAAAATTTACTCCCTCCGCCCCAATTTATCTGTTTTATTTGACTTTTTGGGGTCATATTGACCTAATTTTGACTAAAAATTTCATATAGTATATAATCGAAAAAAATTATAAAAATTATATCATTTGAAAGTGTACGTAATCTACTTTAATACATATTCTTCCTTTTTTCAAAATAATGAAAGATTGATGTTTAATTTACGGTGAAATTTGAGTCAATATTACCACAAAAAGTCAAATAGGACAGATAAATTAGGACGGAGGGAGTATTTTACACTATATGCAGTATAGAGCTTATACCATATGACGAGATAGCCTCATTAATTCAGGCATGTTTGTTAGGGCATCCATATCAATATCTCTATAGTTAAGTCTAAGAAAACGTACCTTGCAATAGTTGCTACAATAAGTAGCCTGAGTTTAAACAATTTGAGTACCCTGAAAATAATTTGTATGCCACAAAGAAAATAATTTGTATGCCACAAAGAAAGACCGAAATAAATTGTTTCATTTTTCCCTGCAATAACTTAATAGAATGAAAAACAAACACCAATTAACACCTAAAATAGTGAGCCTACATGGAAAAAGGAAGAGTACATGGATATAATTTGGGGGGCAAAAGCCCAAAGTAAATACCTATCATACATTATACAATATAAATACACAGCTCTAGCTGCTTGATTATACACAAAACTATAAATAGGTGCACCCACGATTCTCGGTAATATAGGCACGTCACTATGTAATATGTACATGTCCAATAGTGAGTTAGAATAGCCTGGAACTTTACGGAACTAATAGAGAGAGTGTTGTAGTTTAGTCTTTAAACTCTTGCTCTTTTTTAAAACTAAATTGCCCAAATTTGAGTTTTTATAATACAAAATTATTGGTTGATAAACAGCATCCCATTTTCCAGCTTGGCACTAGCTAAGTTTGGTTGGTTATTTATCCAGCACAACCACATTACCTCCACGTAGCAAAAACAATAACAACATTTGTAATAAGTTACTTAGTTTAGCTTGTATATAATTAGTTTTGCACTTGTACATTTTTACTTCCTGATTAAGCAATGAGAGCTTCTTGATGTTCTTCATGTATACTTGTTGAATAATGTAGAAGATCTGCAAATCTAACAAAAATAAAATAATTTTTCCAAAGTTTAAAATCACAGTATCATTATCCTGCAATCAAAATTTGCATTCGAAAGGTAATAAATCCTTCGTATGTACAAATAATGCTCTTCTCAAACATACGGAAAGTCCAAAAGAAAAACATGCCTAGAAATACTAATTTAAGCACAACTAAGTAAGTATTCTTACTAATTTATCATGAAAATAGCAGTAAACATAAAAATTGATCAGGAGATACATACTGAGAAATTCGTGGGCTTTAAGCTTTTTATTGACATACAGTTGAGGATGATGATCACAATCGAGTAAAGCATAGTACTCTTTTTTGATAATAGGTGCAAGTTGACGATAAATGGCAACCCATTTCTTGTTCTGATCTTCTATGTTAAGACCTCCCTTCCATTTGCTTGGTTAAGCAAGAAATCTAAGTTGAAGCAAAAACAATAACAACATTTGTAATAAGTTACTTAGTTTAGCTTGTATAGAATTAGTTTTGCACTTGTACATTTTTACTTCCTGATAAAGCAATGAGAGCTTCTTGATGTTCTTCATGAATACTTGCTGAATAATATAGAAGATCTGCAAATCTAACATGGTATCAGAGCGAGTTTCAATTTAATTCCTGGATTTGAATCTTTCACAGATCTTCTCGATCGGATCAATCAAGTGTTTTCAATCTCTGAATCATTATCTCGATCTCTAAACGCTTCAATCAGGTGTTTTCAATCTCTGAATCGTAGTTTCGATTTCTAAACTTTTTGTTTGATCTCTAGATTGTTTCTTCAATCTCTAAACTGTTTGTTAAATCTCTAAACTGATTCTTCGATCTCTGAATCGTAGCTTTTCTGATCTCTTAATCGCTGAAATTGTTAATTGCTTCTTTGCTTCTTTGCGATTATAATCATGATGTATCATTGTGATTAAGAACTAATTCTGAGAATGCTTGATTGTGTTAATTGCGTAATTTCTATGATTTTCTTCATCAAATCTGTTTAACACACCTCAATTAGAATAGTGTTGAAATCGTTGTGATCTTCACATTGGTGTGATTATAAACAATGACTTCTCCGACAACTACTCATTCTGATCAAGATAATACTAGAGTGATCCAGACTAATCAGGATCCTGTAAGTATCTACTATATTCATCCTTCAGATTCGTCTACAAATCAACTTGTTTCAGTCAAGTTTAATGGCGATGGTTTTACTAAATGTAAAAGAAGCATGATGCTCACTTTGTCTGCCAAAAATAAACTAGGCTTTGTGAATGGTACAATATGTGCACCTGATGTGTCATCCCCAGATTACAAGGCCTGGGAACGGTGTAATGACCTAGTTATTTCCTGGTTGTTGTATAACTTTGATGATAACATTGCTCGTAGCGTTTTGTTCCTAAAAACAGCACGAGCTATTTGGAAAGACTTGGAAAAACAATTTGGTTATATTTCCATGCCCCAAATCTCTTCATTGGAACATAAGTTGGCTGAATTAAACCAAGGACAACAGTTTGTTTCTGAGTTCTATACAAAACTCAAAAAAATTTGGGATAATTTGGATGATGCTTATCCTTTACCAACCTATTAAGAAGATTTACAAGATTAATTTTTAAAATGATTTTCTCGACGATTTAACCGTACGGATGTTAAGATATATCAATTCTAGTCTTAAGAAAAATTTTTAAAAAAATTTAAAATTCATTTTGCAAGTCAGGATTAGAAAAGTCCAGTAAAAGTACCTCTCCCGACAACGAGACTCGTTCCCGATTTACAAGATTAATTTTTAAAATGATTTTTTCGACGATCCAACCGTACGGATGTTAAGATATATCAATTTTAGTCGTATTAAAAAATTATTAAAAAATTTGAAATTCATCTTGCACGTCAGGATTAGTAAAATCGAGTAAAAGTACTCTAGACAACGAGACTCGCTCTCGATTTAAAAGATTAATTTTTAAAATGATTTTTTCGACGATCCAACCGTACGGATGTTAAGATATATTAATTCTTGTCATTTAAAAAAATTAATAAAAAAATTGAAATTCATCTTGCACATCAGGATTAAAAAAATCCAGTAAAAGCACCCATTCAAACAACGAGATTCGTTCCTGATTTACAAGATTAATTTTTAAAATGATTTTTTTGACGATCCAACCGTACAGATGTTAAGATATATCAATTTTAGTCATAAGAAAAAATTATTAAAAAATTTGAAATTTATCTTGCACGTCAGGATTAGAAAAATCCAGTAAAAGTACTCCTTTAGACAACGAGACTCGTCCCCGATTTACAAGATTAATTTTTAAAATGATTTTTTTGATGATCCAACCGTACGGATGTTAAGATATATAAATTTTAGTCATTTGAAAAAAATATTGAAAAATTTGAAATTCATCTTGCACATGAGGATTAGAAAAATCCAGTAAAAGTACCCCTTCCGACAACGAGACTCGTTCCTGATTTACAAGATTAATTTTTAAAATAATTTTTTCGACGATCCAACCATACGGAAGTTAATATATATCAATTTTAGTCATAAGAAAAAATTATTAAAAAATTTTAAATTCATTTTGCAAGTAAGGATTAGAAAAATCCAGTGAAAGTACTCCTCTAGACAACGAGACTCGTTCCCGATTTACAAGATTAATTTTTAAAATAATTTTTTCGACGATCCAACCCTACGGATGTTTATTTTAAAAATTAATCTTCCATTTGCTTGGTTAAGCAAGATATCTAAGTTGAAGCAATTTATTTTTGGAGCGAAGACCTTTCCTTGAATCAACTTTTTTGTCCTCTTGAAAACACTGCTACTGCTTTAAATTACATCCCAGAATTAGTTTCTTGTTTCCACAAGCATCAACGTAAAAATCCATATTTGGACTTTCACCATTTCTTGATTCTTAAAACTTGGGTGTCTCAGGAAAGCCCACATTTTCGTTTTCGTAATTCGTAATCCATTACGACATTTTCACAAACATGTAGAAGGCTGCTTCGTTTCTTAGCAGAAGCATTTCTCATAACTTGTTGGTATTTGATCATTGCTTTATCAACGTCAGTAATAATTCATTTAAAACATTATGTATTTCTGTGTTGGTGAAGAGGCAGATATCAGTTTCGGAAGGTATAAAGACTATAACAGAATTTAAGACTAAGACTATATTGGTTATGTTTTAGGGAGACGTGAGGGACTTCTGGATAATAAAATATAAAAAAGTAGCTCAAAAAATAGAAAAATTACCTAGAAGAATGCTAGGGACTGCCACATCAGCCGACTGAAATTTTCCTTTATATAAATATAAGAAGATTGTTAGTGCTAATAAATATATTATCACTGCTAATCACTGTCAATTCTGTCAACTTGCATAATATAATTACTAGCGTAAAAACCCGTGCGAGGCACAGACTTACATATATATTGAAATATTATCTCGAACAAGTTTGCATGTATACAAAAATAAATTTTTAATATGATAACTGAACATTTTAACTTTTCACTGAATTGTCTAACTTCTTTTTTTATACATACTATTAAAACAGTATTAAATAATTTTAGTGGTGAAAACTTATTTTTTATCGTACAATTTGATTTTAACTTACCCTAATAATTTTGAGATTTGATATTTATTGAAAGGTATGTGATACAAATTAATAAAAAAATCAAAAATATATAATCGTAACAAAAATATTTGAAATTATTTGTAGGTATATGTATCGGGTCACTTCGGGGTCGGGGATTACTATCCCCGCTGCTGATCCTCGAACACACCTTGAATCCGAAACGGAGATTCTTTTCGTTACCGGTCTATGCCACAACGGGGATTTCCACGGGGATGCGGAGAATAATTAAAAATAATAATTTTTTATTTTTAGTATATTTTTTAAATAAAAAATAATCTACTAATTCGTAATACATATAAATATTGATAATATCTCATGTTTTTTAATATTAAATCATATTAAAATCGATTTATAATCTAAATAAATGACAAATTAAAAATCTCTATTACATATAATGTAAAAAAATAGATCATTAAAATTATAGATTTTTTAAAATTATAATATTTTTTTAAATACTGTTTTTATAAAACTTTATTTAATAAAATATATAAAAATTTTATATCTCATTCTGATATATATATATATATATATATATATATATATATATAAATATATATATATATATAAACCAATCGGGGTTGATTAAAAAAATTTATAAATGTGAAGTGAATGAAACAAATTGGAAATGAATATGAGGTGAGTGAAAAAATATGAGGTGGTGTCATTTTTAAAATTTTATAATAAAATTACCAAAACTAAATAAAAAGGAGGCACGTAAATAATATATACCAACAGTTTATATACTCAAAAATTGAAGTAATAAAAAGGAACTTGATAAAAAGAGAGGATGTAGCTTATCTAATAAAAATTTTAAGATAATTCAACAAGTGATGTATTGCAATGGTACTGACATGAAATGTTTGAGTAGGAGGTGTGGTGTTCGATTCTTACCGAGATATAATGTTATACTTATTTTTAACATAAACTATATGAGGATGACATTTTTATAATTTTTAAACATAAAAGAGCAAAATTGTAATTTGACAGCCATTAAAATGGCTCAATTTACCCTTTTGTCCTTTATAATAAAACTACAACAACTAAATAAAAAGGAAGCACGTAAATAATATATACCAAAATTTTATATACTCAAAAATTAAAGTAATTAAAACGAAATTGATAAAAAGAGAGGATGTAGCTAATCTAATAAAAAAATTAAAATTAACTCAAGAAGTGATGTAGCGCAATGGTAGTGACATGAAATGTTTGAGTAGGAGATGTCGTATTTGATTCTTAGGAGATACAATGTTATACTATATGATGATGGTATTTTTATAATTTTTCAACAATGAAGGGCAAAATTGTAATTTGACAACCATTAAAATGGCTCAATTTGATAGAAGAAGATTTTACTTGTCTTTCTTTTAATATATAAAAGTTATTATAAAGAATAATGTAAAGAATTGGTGATATGGTTCAAAAAGAAAAGCGTAAAGAAATGAGAAGGACAGAGAAAATAATGTTTAAATTTTTTATATTAAAACATTTTAAGAGTTAATTTTTGAATAGCAAAAAAAGGAATATCTTCATTCATAAAAAAATGAAGAAAAAAATAAATCGAACTGGTCTCATTGCATTGGCCTATTTTTATTGAACCTATAAAAATGGTTTTTACAAAGAAATACAACAATTGAACTTTTGCTCTTGTCGGGCTTAGCCCAACAAAAAGAAGCCCATGATCAGGTGAATGCTTCATCACGATTTCCAGTGATTCACCGGAATCATTAGCCGGAACTTGAAGTTATATATCTAGCAGGTCTTGAACAATCTGATGGATGAGTGTGTACTTGTAAAACCTCTTCATCATCATTCTCGAGGCTGCTCAACTATGGTAACTTCGTATTTTCTATTTGTCTTGATTTTATTGTTAAACCTTTTAAAGTAATAAGGTCGGTCCAAGAAAAAATATCATTTTAACGAGTTTATTATTTTACCGCGAGTAAAATATAGTCTGTCCATTATGTTGTGATCGGAAAAAAAATATTATTTTAACGAGGTTATTATTTTATTGATTATTACTTCACTGAGGTTTAACTGTAATAACAAATGCAATTCATGGGTTTATTTTTAATATTTTTTATAATTTTCTTTATATTTTAATATATATATTTATGTTTTTTAAATATGATACTGATAATGTTATGATTCCAATATGCTTTTATTGTGCATAATAATATTATCTTAATTTGTATATTAATATATTTAAATTGGATATAGATATAACTATTTAAAGAACTAACGAATTATTATGATTTTGGATTGTAAATTTATGTTAACACTTTGTATTGGATTTTTATAAGCATGTTTATGTTAAATTCTAATAAGGTGATTTTACAAATTTTGTTGATACAAAGTTAGCATGTTGAACACACAATACCGACCAATGATTTGTTGTGAATTCCACTTTAATATAGTAGTATAGATAGATATAGATTTGAGTATCTAGTTTTATGATTGATTGTTACAAAATGACTAACAATTAACTTTGTTCTGGCCCCAGATTTATTAGAATCTTTTGTACTAGATATATGTCTAATTATTCAAAAAGGAAAACTTTGTTCCTGATAATTAAAATATCTAGCTGTAATTTATGTTAATATTGAATTAATGTTGATGTAACGAATCGTTTTTAGCAAAATTTGGAGATAAGTCGGTTAATATGAGAATTCGGGAAGAGTTGGCATTGACCAATAATATGCGAAACAAAGTTGCGGAAAATGTGTTTTTTGAATGCGTTTTAGTGCAAGGCATATGTCGAATGTGTTGCGCACAAACACAATTTTATGATGCAATTTACTTGCTTGTTTTCTGGGTAATGTAATATTTTTATGAGAAATTCTAGATGTCTGAAAAATATTTCCAAAAACGTTCTCAAATGCAGTAGTGTCATGTTATAATTGGTGATTCCCTTTAAAAAATAATGGAGCACTCGTGCATAAATATGCGCCCACAAATTAAAACTCGCCATGTGTCATTGGGGAACTTTTTTGGGAGTATTTTGGGATCTCTAGGATTGCTCATAATTTATTGCATTTATTTCGAACAAATATAAATATGACTGTTTTATTGTTTTATTATTTGCAGATGCCAAAACTCTCAACTTGTTCAGGTATGCTACTTTGGCCTCCCTTAATCCTGTCCTATTTTTGATCATCTTCCCCTCCTCTTAAGCTCCAAATATGAATTATTACTCTGTCCGTATCCTTTTTCATTTGAATTTTAATTTTATGATACCTATCTGATTTTCTTGAAGCTTAAGTAGAAGTCATTTCCTCAATCATTGTTTTAGAGTCAAAAAAACAATAATATTCACCGTTATTACTAGTAAAGGGAAGATATGGAATTAGCACTCATTATATAGTTTAAATTATAATGTATACTGAAAGACAAAAAATATTATCTTGAATTTATGCCACTTCTTTACATCCTTCATGTTCAATAGTTTCCTATGTGCATTAGAGGAAGCTTCTTCTTCAATGAAGTCTCATCCTACCATTGACATTTCTGATTTTTAATTGTTTTGCTACCCTTATTCAGTGTTAAAATTGAATACAGGTAAAAATGGCTTGTTGTTAAGCAGATCTTTGTCTATATACAATAGTTTGTGAATCCTTTAGTGTATATAATACTGTATAACCTAATGTTTTGAAGATTAAGGATTTTTGCATTAGAGTATTAATTAAATATTTAGAATACAGGTACAAAATTAAATGCAAATGCATAATTGCCTATTCTGTACCTGCATTTTGCATTAAAATTACAGGTTATCTTCTTTTTATCGTAGCAAGAATTAGATTTGTGAATAAATATGTATCTTGCATACCCCTATTCAGTTTAACATTTACCCTTTAAGGTACCAATGCCCAGCTCTGCCAAGTGTATCAGATGCTGGACAGTGTATTTCAGAGTTAAAATTTGGCAAAACGGATGGGTACACGTGTCAGATTGTAATTTCATCGGCATAAATGCAACTCAAGCAGTTGGGATAGTATATGCATCATTGATAATTTAATATTTTTTATTTCTCTTCTTTGTAGTTAGCGCTTTAAGACTAGTTAGTGATGTGGTTCATGCATATTTTTTTTTAATTTCAGTCTGTTATTAGATATTCGTTGGAATGCAATTAAGATGGAATTTTATTGAATGTGGTGATCTTAAGTATTCACTTACGTGTTTCACTTGTAATCGTAATATCATTAATGGTTCCGTTAATAAGATCTGAAATGTTTGACTATACACTATGTTGCAAAAGGTGTTGAATGCACGAGTAGCGGATGACATTAATTCGCATCATATACATTTACTGCAGGCTTACAGCAGTGCAACAATATAAATCTCTCTTTGAGTTTATCACCTCTGCAGTCTGCATCCGGAATCACAAAATTTACTTTAGAGGATGGACTTGAATCGCATGGTTGAACAGATTGCTGAGACTAGGCAACACCTGTTTGCTGAGGTTTTATGATGGTTACCTTTTGTATCACTATGTGTTCTGTTACTTAGGATCTGTAACTCACAAGAACTGCTGATTTTTATCTACTATGATCTTTAAGTTGCAATTTAGCAACTATATGTGTATCTTGATTTCATTATATTTAGAGTTAATTACATGATTCTCAATTCCTTTGACAAAACTTTGTTGGTGCTAGAAAATAGCAATTTGATGAAACTGGTTTTGCAGGGTCACCTGAATGAGAACTTTTGTGCACTGGAAAACTTTGGACAGAGAAATAATATGGAGTTCTATGCCGAGGAAGCTCTGAACTTATTTTTTGAGAGAACAGGGAATGTGCTCACAGAAATGGAGCAAGAACTGTGAGCTCTCTATATTTAAGAATAGTTGTCAAATTTCACTGTATTTAAAAACTTATAATTTAAATTTCTCTGACGGTGATAACATATTTTGATCTTTCGCAGAAAGAAAACTTCTCTTGATCTTCATTCAGTCTTGGTATTAAGTACGCAGCTGAAAAGTCACTGCATCAGGTGGGAAACTATGTGGTTGACAAGAAAATTAATATGATTTTTACCTGGAATAGTTTTAATTTCTCATTTGACATCGTATTCAGTTCGTCTGAAAAGTTAAAGAAAAAATGTTAAATTTAAGTGTCTGCAATTGTCTACATATCTTAAAGTTCACTGATACGTAGTACTAATTTTTAGGGGGTTTGACCACTTTATCTAATTTCTTTTGTGGCATGTTACATATTCTTAAAGAGTTTCAACCTTTTTCCTAGAATTCAAAAATGAATATTATATCTTAATAACCTGTCGACTAACTCATTAGTGGATGTAAGCAGTCTTCAGGAAGCTTTAAGAGAAGTGAAGCTTGAGCGTGAAAGGTTCAAGAACAGAATAGAGCTGTATTTTAGGGTAAGCCTTCATCCCGTTCCCAGTCTTATTACATGCATGTTTTGGCATATTAATTCCAAATTTTCTGATATATTACAGATGAAAGTTTGGGATCCACCTTCAGTAATTGAGGACAACCCCGGGTTCGAGGAGGAAGGAAATTCCGACGAGGAGTAGTCCGCTCTGCAGCTGAAAGCAGTGTTGAACTGGTCGTGTCATCAGCTATTGTGTTTTGGAGTCTGTTTTTCATTCAAAGAAATAAAAGTCCTGTAATCAGGAAGGATGATTTGAACTTGGTGTTTATGTTTTTGTGTTTGGGGACATGTTGGTCTCCATGTTATGTTTTGTGGACATGTTTTTCAATGTATTTGAACGTGATCTATATATGCTATGTTCTGTTTTTTGTTCGTGGAAATGTTTTAATCAACTTATTTGGTATATTTTTCATCAACAAGTGTAAATTGTTTCCGAATTATTTGCAAATACACAACAAAATATATGTAACGTTTTACTACTAAGAGATGCAAGAAAAATTTACTTCTATAATTCGTATGCTACCTTGTTTCTGGTCGCCTGCGCTTCTGTTTTATGAAGGGCATAATATCATGAATTCATGCAACCTCAGGCTCATAAATCATTACTGCCAGTCATAAGATAAGAACCTTGAACGAGAAAAAAAGTATCATTCAATCAGATGCACGACAAATTACCGCAAGATATCACAAAGTTTCCTTTCAATTTTCGAAGGTATGAAATTACCAATATTCTTTCTTCAAATGTATCAAAAATTTAGGGAACAATCGTTACAAGAACAGCCTCATAAGGGAGGTTAGAATAAAGAAAAAAACAATCAATTAATTGAATGATGATGTGAATCAACGACCCTGGCAAATTAATCTATGAGACTAATCAGCTATCTTAACAAGGGTCAAAAATGATTGGAACTAAATTTGTGTTGAAGGCCTTCATCGCCATCAGATCATGAGAAAAATAATATTTGCAAGTCCTTGCTGACTATCAAATGCACAACAGATATAATCACATGTTTACTTTTGGTTGAAATGCAGTTCTATACGTCCAATTTCTTGGGATCCCGCCAGTGAGTCAAAGTTTTAGACAACAAACCAAGAATTGAGATCTTTGCTGGAGCTCCTCTCCTTCCATAAAGGTGTTTTCCGCCCAAATCTGTAAATTTCGGACCCTTTTCCTTGCTTCTTTCAATCTGCCAAAACCATAATTCAGATTGTTAACAAAAATCAACAGCTTATTTCAAGTTCCGTTCACTAGTGCTCAGATCTTGCAAAGAATATATAGCACATCACTAAATAAATTATCAAAAATACATACCAGTACTAACATATTAATACAAAAGAAGTGGCCATCTTTTGAATAAGTGAATCAGAACCATAGATTAAGTAAAAATTTCCTGATTTTAAACTGGAACCTTCCATACCAATAACCGATAAAGAGAAAGTTGACAAGAACAGAATAACATGCCATGTGTATTTTCCCATTCTTCAAGTGGTACCGAATACCAGACCAATTGATAGACTGAGAAAAATGAGAACGCAGCGCGGAAAAGGGGTATAAGAAATTGTCCACCAGCATTGCAACGAACACCTGTTCAAACCCTTGATATTGATTAGTATATTCATCATTGTCTCCCAGTGGACTAACAAAATGTTGTGGGAAAAGAATGGATGATCAAGCTAGTGGTTACTATGTAATAAGAAGCGAGTGAAAGTAAAGGCGCCTGTGGAGATAACATGTTACATAGCTGAACTTCTATTCTTGTCAAGTTCCACATTGAAAGTAGTTCTACAACAGTACACAATGCTTGGAGCCCAACCCACAAACCTGGGAAAATATCCTGTATCTTGTCCAAGTCTAAGCACTAGCAGCTGCCATCGTTAATCCATTTTACATTTCTATACAAATAATAGTACGACAGAAACTAGAATCAGATAAATATATAGGCTTGTATTCAAATACAAACCATTTAGCCTACAAATTAAGGGAAACAACATTTATATTGTCAGGGTTACTGCATATGTAAAATAGGTAAAATATTATCTTAGTGCTGCTGGAATATGTAAAATGCACAGTAAAGCCCTATAGCCCAAGTCTGTAGGAGTAGAACACTCTATCTGCATCAGACAACCTACCTAAAAATAAGTAGTAGTGTTCTCACCAGCAGAAGTGAAGTCTGTTTAATTTCTCCCGGAAAATAATCCGCAAAACATTATCTTAGTGCTGCTGGAATATGAACCATTGTGATGATATACGGTGCTACAAAACTCGCAACATTCAAACAATAATCTAAATTACAAACTTAAAATACACAAAACATTAAACAAATAAGAAATCTTACACGATTTGGGTGAAACATTCACAACATTCGAGTTGAGTCCTCGAACTGCAGTTTTCTCGATTTTAAAGTGTTCTTCTTGACTTTCACATATTGCTCAACAATCTTATCAGGCATATGATTTCGTTCATGATTAACTCTTACTTGTCTTCAATAACTTGAGATTATTCTCGCAAATTAATATAGGGAGATTTTAGAGATAGTGGTGAAAATGCGGGAGAAAAAAGATTTTCGGAATAAAATTTGAAATTTGAGGGTGAATGACTGAGATACTGGGATTCTATTTCAATCAAAATATCAAACTTTTAGGAATAAAGTTAGAATTGAATCTGACATAAAACCGGAATTTTAGGGGTTTGGGACAATTTGGTACTACGACCCATTAATTGAGAAAAAGAGAGAGAAAAAATAGATAATAGTGATGTGGGGGTGGGGGTTTAAAATTAACGTTATGAAATTAATTAATAACCAATAAAAAACTAACTGATATTTTTTTAAAAGTAAAATATATATATTAGTTTTTCCTTCCAATATTTCAAAAATGAGCATAAACAATTATATTAAAGATTATAACCAGAAGCTAATGTTCCAGCAGTGCATGTTATTAGTTAATCATAATTGATACATATCTTTTTTGAGTTTTTCTCCACTAATATCTATGAAGATACCAACCTCTTAATTATGTAATCAACTTGATTATTAGACGAATGATTCGACTTACCAGTTTTGATCATAGTTTATACATTATTTTATTATAATATTCATCAACTGCCGCTGCAGATAAAAATCCTCCAAAATATATATTCTCGAGCAACCATTTTCTGATAGTTGAACCTTTGAGTTCTTTCTTTCTGTTTTAATTGAGAAGTTGGTTCATGTCATATGTTGCATTTAATCCTAGAACCCCAATGAAGTATATTGAATTTGAGCCTGGATTATTGTTTACTAGTGTATCAGTCTTGAAGCATGCTGTGATTGACTATGCTGTAGAACAAAAGAGAGATATTTGGTTTTCTAAGAATGATTTGCTGTAGAACAAAAGAGAGATATTTGGTTTTCTAAGAATGATTTGCAAAGGGTCCAGGCTAAGTGTAGTGGGAACAAGGTGAACCAGGTGCAGGAATAAAGTTAGGAAAGAAAGGGGTCAGAATGACTTGTAGTAGGTGCCTTATGTTTGGTCACAACAAAGCCAGTTACAAAACATTTGAGGAAGAAGTAAAAGAAAAACAGAGGGAAGCAGCCGAGGCAAAGAAGGCTAAAGCCGAGGCAGCAAGGGCACAAGCTGCAGAGGTAATTTATCTTGTTTGTACTTTTTTTTTCATTCACTAATAATTTTTGTTGCTTATTGAATTTGCAGAAAAAGAAGAAGGTGACAAGTAAAAAAAGGAAGCCAAAAGCGGAAGGCACAAATGAATCCCAGCAATCAAAGAAAAAGAGATGAAGGCCTCCAAAGGCGACGAATGTTCAAGTATTACCACCACCTCCTCCATTGCCCCCACAAGGTGTTGGTGTTTTTACGTCTCACCAAGATGGTTTCTTTTACTTCTCTACAACTAAGGAAATAATAAAAATATCTTCACAGCCTGTTGGAGGGGACTCAGGATCTTCAAAATCAGAAGTGATGAAACACAACTCAAGCCAACCTTGAAGAAATCAGAAAATCAGAAGTGATTAAAGTCCTCAATTTTAGAGTTTAAATTCTTGTATGCTAAATGGTTATTACTTCTTTTGGATGCTAATTTATGACAATGGTTGGATGACAATTTATGACAGTAGTTGACTGCTAAGTTATGAGTACTTTTGGTAATTTATTTATGATGGTTTTGGAGTAAAGATCTTGATATTTCAGTTTCACTGTAAGTGTCAAATGGTAGTGTTAAATATACACCGAGTTTTTAATTCATTTGATAATTTGTTACAAGTTAACTCATTAAAAACCAACTCACCTTCATAGGTTCTTTTACAAACACAACATCATTACAAATGCAAGAAAAATAACTGAAAATCCAAATCTGAACCACTTCAAGTGGCTAATTTTTGCATCTTTTAACTTCAGCTTCAGTTCCATTTCTGCAGACTCCATCTTCTTCCATTTCTGCAGACTCCATCTTACATGTTAGTTCTTCATTATTCGACAATTGATCATCATCGTGCCATTTAAAGTAGCCACAATATTTCTGTTTCACCTTGTAAAATGGACACCCAAAAAACCTTCTTCCTTTACTATATGTTTTTGAGATGTCCACATCGGACATTCATAACCACATTTGCAGATTTCTGATGTTGAAGATGCCCTCAAGTTGCTTGTGCTACCAACACCCGATTTTATCTCAAATTAGTTTTCTCAATTGTTATGTAATAATATGTATGAACCGTAATCCTCAATTCATGTGCAATATATATATATAAGTCTGTATGTATTATGCAAGTAACGGTAAGAAAACAATCATGTGCAAATCATATGAGACTAATATCACAAGTATTAATAACTGAGAATTCACCTAATTTATATTTTCTTTTTTAATTTAACACGTCAGCAACGACTAACGTTTGTTAGTCAAAATCTAATGGATGGACAAATATCAGAAATATTTAAAAGTATAAGGATCGTAAAATATTATTTTTTAGTTCAGGGACCTTAACCAAAAACAACATAAAATTAAAGGACGAAAGAATTGATTTTCCTTTTTTTTCTTTTTGTAGTTTCATTTTTATTCAATAATTTTTATATTTTAAATTTCATTTCTCTCGTGACGAGAGTGTTTATTATTTTCATGATCATAAACAAGTGTTATATTTTTAATATTAATTATTAACAAATAATATTAAATTATTATTATGGTTAATTTTTCCGAATATATTTAATAAATAAGATTAATTACAAGAAAATAAGGTTAAATACAACTGTACCAATATAACGCGATCAAATTCCCGACTAATTTATGGGAATGTCAATGTTATAATAAATGGTAAGAGATATATATATTATAAAAGTCATGGACGAGAAAAACATCTATTCAGAAAATCGTAATTATAAAAGGAAAAAAATCACTAATTATAGTTTTTCTTTGAAATAAATAAGGCCCAAGAACATCATAAATTAACGGTTAAATATACTGTATAAATTCTCTAACAATTCATCCACTAATTATTCGTCAGAAGTTGAAGTAATTAAACTGATCAGTCAGTTTTAGAACAATTGTTTGATGAGTCTCAGCTAGTCTTAAGCCTCTTCACCATTATTATTCCAAAGACCATTTTTATTCCAACGGCTGCTTAATTATGATAAGATTTTTTTTATTTATGCTAATCGGTTATTCATATTATTAGTTATTCATATTATTTGTTATTTAAGCATTTTTAGTAGTTATTTGTGTTGTGTAAAATGATTAACATTTATTTTGTTCCACAAATTAAAACTCCTTAGCTCTATTTTATCTTACTAAATAAAAATTGAAGTCACCAAATCCTTTTTAACATAATTTAGAGATAAAATAAAAAATAAAAAAATTAGGTAAACGTTGGCTTTTCTTTTTTAAATTAATATAAATAATGAATTTACCATCAACCTCTTTTTTAACACCTGAAGCCAATTTGTTATATCAAGTAACCCAACATTTCTTAACGTGTACTAAAATAATATTTATCAACATTGCAGTTAAAGTAGATGCCAAAGCATATATCTTGGCTATTATCTTTTATATAATAAGCCTATATATATTATCAATTTGTTGTCGATTTGTTTGGCACCATGAAAAATTACATTTTGATGTCTTATAAATTTAGAGACACATTCTCTCTTTAAGTATATCAGAATAATAAATAGAAAAGAAAGTGAATAATCCGAAAAACATGAAAAGAGTTTCAATAATCCATTACTTATAATTATAGATTTTCGTTTTAAAAACATTATTCCTACTTTTGAGATAATAGGGAGAGAAAGAAAAAAAATAATTTTCTTCTTCTTAGATTGGGGAACACAAAATTAATATTAGTACGAAGAAACCTCTCCCATAGACAAAACCCTAATGAGAGTAGGCTGTCATTCATTACTATCATCCATCCTTCTCCATCCTCTCCTTCTATCAAATTCACATCTGTCCCTTCCATCCTCTCATCTCATTTCCTCCATTTCTAAATCTTTAATTTCTATTATAATAGTTTTCAATAAAATCGAGATCTAAATCCTTTTGAGTGTGATCTTGTCACCGTACCCATCTTTTTGGGATGTTGATTCGTTGTCATGTTGCATTAAGAATGATTTATACGGTATATTGGGAGATCTGGGCAACCCGCTTCAAATCTGGAATTGTGGTACTTATCGCGAGAGCTCACCTCGCACAACAAAGGATTGTTCAATATATGGTGCATCTGTACCCCCAACCTCAATTGGTGTAACTGATGGATATGAACACTGGTCTATCACCGGTTTTTTATCTGCGCAGGTCAATTGTGATTCCACTATTTTCAGTGATAGTGGTGTCGACTGGATTGCTCGAGAAACATTTGTAATCATTTTTATTATCTAGAATATTTATATTCTATCTGTTAAGCAATTTTAAAACAAAACGGCTATTTGTTTAGCTCAGTTTTTGTTTCATAATCAGGTTGTAGTTGTCAGTTTGGAGGTTTGTTCCGATTGTGTTCTTATGTTTTATGTTCAATAAAATTTTATCGTTCCTCAAAAAAAACCCCTCTCCCATAGAAGAAGCCAGCACTAGATAGGTGAAATAAACTTTTAACCTAAATAAGTTATGTCCGAGCCAAACATGCACTACTGTCTCCACTATATTCTTTCCTTCTTTTAATTGAGTTTCTTACCAAATATTAAAATCTAATTAGATTCCTTAATTGATTACATAATTTAACCCAATAAAATAAATATCTAATAAAATTGATATATTTATATGTGAATGATCATCTCTAATGGTCGTTTAGACTTTAGACACCTCCAATACACTACTGTCATCATTACTTCTAGAATGCAAGCCTTCCACACATCTCGAAATCCTGCTTTAATCACATCTTAAATGGTTACTATTGTCCAAAATTAGTAAGGACTAGAATCAAAATTACTATTATATTGGAGGATACTATGTAGAATGTATTGACAAGCTTCATTTAGTAAGTTAGCCAACTCATGTTTTTTTGTAACTGATAAAAAGATTGGGGGCTACCATTATCTCCCTCATGGTCGATTATACGAGTTTTTTAAAATATTTTTTATTGGAAATTTATCTATAAATATTTTGAATTTCCTTGTAGATTTTACAATTCATTATCATACATAAGTGCAGAATGTTATATGAAATAGTGCAGAATGTTATATAAAATTGTAATTGTAAGTTTTTGAATAGGTTTTCATAAATATGAATAACGTTCCCTAGACTCTAATAAATGTAAATAGAGTCATGAATAAGCAAGTTTAAAACTCTCTCTTTCGAAATTAGAATTTTGAGAGTCGACTCTCAAATCTAGGGTTGATATCCGCTATTTCTTTATTTTTCGCTCCTTCCTCCATATCACCCTTTATTCTTTCACGCCATCTTTTTATCTGTTTTTTTAATAAAATCAAGATTTTTTTAAATGAAATCTTGTTAAGTACCTTGTTATCAAGGTTGTTATGTGCACATCTTTTTGGGATGTTAATATTCCGTTTTGATGTTTTTGTGTGTCTTCGGTATTTTTTCTGAGAAGAATTTCTATGGTATTTTGGGAAATCTGTAAATCTCGCATCAAATCTAGGACGGTGGTAGATATTGCAAGAGTTTACCCTTCCCAATCAAAAATTATTCATAATTCTAAATATTGGGCTACAGATGATGCTTATGTGAAGGTCGATTGTAAATGCTATTAGTTTCACGACTAATGTAGGTTGGATTGCTCGAGATATCATTGTAACACTTTTTAGATCAAAGAATTTACATATTGTAGATGTTAAGCGATTTGAAAACAAAATAATCATTTGTCTATGTTGTTTTTTATTTCACAATTAGATTGTATTTGACATTTCGGAGCTTTGTTCTGGCTGTATTTTAATATTTTAATAAAATTTTCTCTTGTTCGTCAAAATATAAATTTAAATTAATTTTTTATAAAAGTTTGAATATTTTAGCGGTAAAAGCAAGGGAAATTTCACCGTGAAGAATTTATTCAACGATCTTAATTTTGATGAATAAAATATTGTTTTGATTATGTTTTTATTATCATACATGTGGACTAATATTGTTTCATTGCAAAATTATATAAAATTATAGTTTTAAGTGATTTTTGAATACATTTCGATAAATATCAATAACATATTTCAGGTACAATATTAATTTTTTAACTCTTTTTTAGAAAATTTTGTAAATTTTAGCATTAAAAGCTAGAGAAATTTTACAATAAGGGATCTATTCAATGATCCTAATTTTGATAAATAATTTAATTAATCTGATCATGTTTTAATTAAATTTTAGTTTATTTTCTAAAATCATCCTTCTTTATAATACATGAGTTAACAATATTATTGAGTTAATCAATCACATATTTTCTATTAAATTTTAACCAATGGAATGTCACATCTAAAAAATAGACCAATCTCATTACAAGTTTACTATTTCCATACATAGCGTTCGTCTCTTATAAAATCCGAGTCTAACTAAGTATGCAGTTAACCAATCAGAAAATTCTGACCAATAAAAAAGAACTTGGAAATTTTAGATCAGTCATAATTATCTTAAATTTCCTTATTTACCATTCTCATCCAATGATATTAATCATAATTAGTTAATAACCATAATTAGTTAATGATTCTAATTTAAATATAGAAGTATAAAAATTTATCTAGTTACGTTGGATTTTATTTCATCTCTATCTTGAGTTCTAAATATCAGATTTTGACAAATTTACAACCCACTCAAAACTCACGAAATTTGCTTTAATTTAGTGATGATTTAAATATTATTAACTAACAAAAAGTATCCCAAAATTAAAGAGAAAAGACATGTACGAATTTTGCATTAAGCATTTAGTTATTATTTAGAATACCCACTTATTTTTTGTTTGAATAATGAAATCTAGAATTCCGTTTTAGATCGAACAATTGTCATATATTATTTTAGAAACTTTGATGGTCCTTTGAAAGAGTTGAGGAAATAAATAATCAAATTGGCGTTGGAACAAAGAAAATAATTAATTTTCTTAGCAAATTTTCAATTGAATTTATTTGATTTTATTTTTGTTTTAACGTTAATTCAAAAAATCAGATTTTACAGCATACGCGAATCTCCTAATATATATATATATATATATATATATATAGGGTCTTACTCCAATGAGAACCCTATTATTGTGAGATATGAGATCTAATCCTATGCACTCATTTAAATACAACATATTCATCACTCATCGTTTATTTAATATTGAATATTTATAATTCATCTTCTATCAAATTCAACCACCCATCAACCACCACCACCTTCGGTGATAACCATTTTCGGCCACCATCACCTCCGTCGACCACCAGAAAATCACAACCGTCAAATATAAAATCACCACAATCAAATCAAAAATCACCACCTGAAAATAAAAAATCACCACCAGAAAATGATAAATCACTGCCGGAAACTAGAAATCACCACGTTCATCCACTTTCTTCCCATCAGATCCGGTCACGATCACCAACTCCGACCAAAATTACCAGGACAACCACCATACTACAACTCTATCTGGCCATGCACCGACCACCAAAATCAAAAAATTCACCATCGTCGAAGAAAAATTAATAAAATCAAACACATAGTCCAGTAAATCAAACTATCATGACCATCAAACCACAATCATTTATCTTTGTCTTTGACTAATCATTGCTTTTGACTAGAAAATCACCGGATATTAAACTGGTTCACCAAAATCCTCAGATTTGAATTGAAAATCACCAAATTGCCTCAATTTTGAAACTCGAACAGAGCTTTAATGGCTTCTCTATCACCTACTGGATCCCTGCACGTCAATCTCTTCATCCGGAACGTAGTCGACAATTTAACTGAAGCACCTAATCTGAATTTTGGCTTGCGAGACATTTGCAATTCGAGGCTGATTTTAAGGATGATTAGAGATGTTGAGGATGGCGGAGATGTGTCGTCGAAGTTTCAGGTGGTGTAGTGGTAAAGGATGGCGTTGGAGTTGAAGGAGATGTTAGATGCAGGAGGAAGGTGGGTGCGGGAGAAGAGGGGCGAGAGAGAAAGAGGTCTGGTGTTTTACCGACAACGGTGGCAGCCGATTTTTTCTGGCAATGATGGCAGCCGGTGGTCGGTGGAAGAGGCCGGCCGGTAGGGAAGGAGGTGAGGTGGTAAGGAAGGAGGTGGTTAGATGATAGTGATTAAAAGTAAAAAACAGAACTTAAAATATAAATGTATGGATAAGATTTAATCAATATATATAAAATATATGGATACGATTGGTTCTCATATCTCATAATAGTGGGGCTTCTCATTTGAGTAACTCCATATATATATATATATATATATATATATATATATATATATATATATTAAGTGATGATTTACAAAATAGCATACAACTAAAATTACATGTATTTCCTCTCATACTTTGATTAGTCATGTTTCTTTTAATTTTTATTTTGACTATATCATTTGTTAGATAAATAAGATTTTGACGAATTTACAACATACATGAACCTCACAAAATAATATTTAATTAAGGTATGGTTTAAAAATTGTTATATAGCTAAAATTATTCAGAAACTGAAGTGAAAACAAAGTTACGAAATTTGCATCAAGTATTTATTTATATATAGAAAATCTACTTCTTTGTTGTTTAAATAATTAAATTATAAATATTTCTTTATTTAGAGTCTACATTTATCATCTCTTTATTTCAAGATCCAACGGTCCTTTGAGATAGTTAAACAAAAAAAGTATTTATAGGTTTTCGTTTTGATTTTATTTTGATTTTATCTTGAGTTCTAGAATTCAAACTTTGGCAATTTTACGGCCATGCAAAACTCAAAAAATGATCTTTAATTTACAGATCATCATAGAAAACAGAAAAGACAACTTGGAAAAAATAAAATCCTTTATTCACAAAAATATGCATTAATGAAGAATCGATGTAAACATAAATAGATATGAAAAATGAGTATAGTAAAAAGTATATAAAACAAAGAAGTAACAAACAAAATTCATTTTTCAAAAGTTCGACAAATAGATGAAGATCGATAAAAAAGAAATATATATATATATGTATATATTATATGTCTAGTATGTAAAATTAGTGGTAGAACTTAAGAGTAATATTAAAAATGAGTAATTGAGACTACTTTTAAAAGTGCGATCTTTATAAATTTTTTTAATCGATTATCTATGGAACATATAGACAAATATTACACAATTTATCTAAAAAAGATAATAATAAGTAATTTACCCCATAAATAATAAATTTTACAGTCTTATAATACATTGGATTATTTTATAATTTGCATACCTAATTTTAAGTAATAAAAATAATATTTTGCACTTTATAAAATGGAGAAATTGGTAATTTTAAGGGTTTTTTTTAAAATATTTCTTTCTTTTTATTTGTCACATTTGAATTTTGACTAGTCAAATTGAACAAAGTTTGAATAAAATTTATTAATATTTTGTAAATTAATATGTTGGAAGAAATTGATGATATCAGTATATAAACTATCACAGTTTATTATCATTATTTGATATCAGAATTTACTGAAGGTGACGTCATAAGTATCTGTCTATCAGTATTTGATGATCAGTACTCAGTCACATCAGTAGATATCAAAGAAGGAAAGGAATTGCATAATTTAAGACGGTGAAGAACTTTACTTACAGAAGCAATCATACATAGATATGTATTAGGATTCCTTATTGTAATAGAATATGATTTCTTTATTGATTGGGTAACTATGTACTATATAAGCACATATTATGTTTACACTATAGGTGTAACAAATTGTTATATCTTTTATATAATTCATCTTTTTGAGAGGGTACTTTTGTTACAGTTTGTATCTGATTAATATAAAAAGTGGTGATTATGTTAATCTTTATCGAATTGTTTGCATAAACTATATTCACCCCTCTACACTTGTATTAGAGACCTAACAATTGGCAGACAAAGAACCACAACACAATCGACCACCCCAGCCATACCACAAATTAACAATAATATGAGTAAGTATAAGGCTATCATGTTTCCAATCCTAAAGATAGATGAATATCCAATTTGGAAGGTTAAGATGGCCATGTGTTTGGAAGGTACATATCATGAATATCTAAGCAGGATTTATGATGGTCCTCATAGGCCAATGAAGTTGGCCGTAGCAATTGCGGGTCAAGAAAAAAAGATGGTTGATAAATCAAAGAAAGACTATACTACAAAAGATCTATCATCAATCATGAAAGATGCAAAAGCAAGACATATCTTGCATAGCACTCTTGATAGTGTTATGTCCAATAGGGTTATTGGATGTAAAACAGTAAGAAGTAAAGTGTCAAGGTACTTCTGCTATCAAGAAAAATAAGAGAACAATACTTACTCGGAAATATGAGCACTTTGACTCAATAGACAATGAGTTCTTAACTGAGACCTATGATAGATTTTAAAAAGTGTTGAATGACTTATCTCTTGTCAACAAGGAATATGACTTAGAGGACTCAAACTTGAAGTTTCTACTTGCACTCCGTGAAAAGCAGGAGTTTAAGGTCACATCAATAAGGGATAATTATGAGCTTGAAGAAATATATCTAGATGAGATCTATGGCATATTGAAGACTCATGAACTCGAGATGGAGCAAATAAGCAAGAGAAAAGGATCAAAGTCTAGACCAACTGCACTTAAAGTTGAAGATTTTTAATGTGTTTGAATGTTTTCTAGTGTGCTTACTCATAACATTACAAATGATAAACTAAACATATTATTCTATCGATTAAAAGTTTATCACCCTTGGTAAATAATACTGTAGTTAAAGCCATAGTTTTTGAATGTGGTGTGTGTATGTTAGTTTTTTAAATGAATATCAATTTATCAAAAAAAATGATTACAATTTGAAACTCTTTTATCTATTGATATATGTGCAAACATAAATAATTGTAATGTACGTGCAAAAGTTGTAACCAAATTTAGCAGTATTTAAAAATTTGACATTAGAAAATTTTAAGTAAGAGATAATTTTTGAAATGGCAAAAGAAAAAGAATATCTTCATTCATAAAAAAAATGTAGCAAAAAATAAATAGAACTGGACTCAGTGCATTGGCCTCACTGCATTGTCCTTTTTTATTGAACCTATAAAAATGGTTTACAAAGAAAAACAACAATTTAACCTATGGGCTTAGCTCAATAAAAAAAAGATTAACCTAGCACCCAGGCCTCACAAGACCATTACCAGGTGAATGCATGTCACAATTTCCGGTCATCCACAGGAATCATTAGCCGGAATGTGAAGTTATCTGTACTTGTTAAACCTGTTCATCATCATTCCCGAGACTGCTCAACTATGGTAACTTCTTATTTTTCTATTTAGTTGTTAACTAGTGAAGGATTTTATATTTTTCTTGATTTTATTGAAAAATATACTAGCTAATAACCAATGCAATTTAGGGCTTTAATTTTAATATTTTTTATAATTTTCTTTATATATGTGTGTTATATATATGTGTGTATATACATATATATATATTACGTCATTTGAATATGATATTGATAATGTTATGATTCTTATATGCTTTTATTGTGCATGATAATATTATCTTAATTTGGATATTAATATATATAAATTGGATATAGATATAACTATTTAAAGGACTAACGAATTATTATGATTTCAGATTGTAAATTTATGTTATCACTTTGTATTGGATTTTTATAAGCATGTTTTCTTAAATTTTAATAAGCTGATTTTTCAAATTTCTTTGATGTATTGGGTTTTGATAAGCATGTTTGTCTTAAATTCCAATAAGTCGATTTTACAAATTCTGTTGATAGAAAGTAAGTCGGTTGAACACATAGTACTGACCAATGATTTTTTTATGAATTCCGCTTTAATATAGTAGTATAGATAGATATAGATTTGAGTATCTAGTTTCACAATTGTTTGTTTGGTACAAAATGACTAACAATTAACTTTTTCTCACCCCAAGATTTATTAGAATCTTTTGTACTAGATATATGTCTAATTATTCAAAAAAGAAAACTGTGTTCCTCATAATTAAAATATCTAGCTGTAATTTATATTAATATTGAATTAATTGATGTAACGAATCGTTTTTAGCAAAATTTGGAGATAAGAGGAAGAATATAAGCATTCGGGAAGAGTTGGCATTGACCAATAATATGCGAAACAAAGTTGCAGAAAACGTGTTTTTTGAATGCGTTTTAGTGCAAGGTATGTGTCGAATGTGTTATGCTCAAACACAATTTTATGATGCAATTTACTTGCTTGTTTTCTAGGTAATGTAATATTTTTATGAGAAATTCTAGATGTCCGAAAAATATTTCCAAAAACGTTCTCAAATGCAGAAGTGTCATGTTATATCTGGTGATTACCTAAAAAATAATGGAGCCCACAAATTAAAACTCCCCTGTGTCATTTGAGAACTTTTTTTGAAGATTTTTGGGATCTCTAGGATTGCGCATAATTTATTGCATTTATTTTAACAAATATAAAAATGACTGTTTTATTATTTGCAGATGCCAAAACTCTCAACTTGTTCAGGTATGTTACTTTGGCCTCCCTCAATCCTGTCCTATTTTTGATCATCTTCCCCTCCTCTTAAGCTCCAAATATGAATTATTACTCTGGCGGTATCCTTTTTCATTTGAATTTTAATTTTATGGTACCTATTTGATTTTCTTGAAGCTTAAGTAGAAGCCATTTCCTCAATCATTGTTTTAAAAAAAAACAAAAATATTCACGGTTATTACTAGTAAAGGGAAGATATGAAATTAGCACTTATTATATAGTTTAAATTATAATGTATACTGAAAGACAAAAAATATTATCTTGAATTTATGCCACTTCTTTACATCCTTCATGTTCAATAGTTTCCTATGTGCATTAGAGGAAGCTTCTTCTTCAATGAAGTCTCATCCTACCATTGACATTTCTGATTTTTAATTGTTTTGCTACCCTTATTCAGTGTTGAAATTGAATACAGGTAAAAATGGCTTGTTGTTAAGCAGATCTTTGTCTATAAACAATAGTTTGTGAATCTTTTAGTGTATATAATACTGTATAACCTAATGTTTTGAAGATTAAGGATTTTTGCATTAGAGTATTAATCGTTAGAATACAGGTACAAAATTAAATGCAAATGCATAATTGCCTATTCGGTACCTCCATTTTGCGTTAAAATTACAGGTTATCTTCTTTTTATCGTAGAAAGAATTAGATTTGTGAATAAATATGTATCTTGCATACCCCTATTCAGTTTAACATTTACCCTTTAAGGTACCTATGCCCAGCTCTGCCAAGGGTATCAGATGCTGGACAGTGTATTTCAGAGTTAAAATTTGGCAAAACGGATGGGTACACGTGTCAGATTGGAATTTCATCGGCATAAATGCAACTCAAGCAGTTGGGATAGTATATGCATCATTGATAATTTAATATTTATTATTTCTCTCCTTTGTAGTTAGCGCTTTAAGACTAGTTAGTGATGTGGTTCATGCATATATTTTTTTAATTTCAGTCTGTTATTAGATATTCGTTGGAATGCAATTAAGATGGAATTTTATTGAATGTGGTGATCTTAAGTATTCACTTACGTGTTTCAGTTGTAATCGTAATATCATTAATGGTTCGGTTAATATGATCTGAAATGTTTGACTATACACTATGTTGCAAAAGGTGTTGAATGCACGAGTAGCGGATGACATTAATTCGCATCATATACATTTACTGCAGGCTTACAGCAGTGCAACAATATAAATCTCTCTTTGAGTTTATCACCTCTGCAGTCTGCATCCGGAATCACAAAATTTACTTTCGAGGATGGACTTGAATCGCATGGTTGAACAGATTGCTGAGACTAGGCAACACCTGTTTGCTGAGGTTTTATGATCGTTACCTTTTGTATCACTATGTGTTCTGTTACTTAGGATCTGTAACTCACAAGAACTGCTGATTTTTATCTACTATGATCTTTAAGTTGCAATTTAGCAACTATATGTGTATCTTGATTTCATTATATTTAGAGTTAATTACATGATTCTCAATTCCTTTGACAAAACTTTGTTGGTGCTAGAAAATAGCAATTTGATGAAACTGGTTTTGCAGGGTCACCTAAATGAGAACTTTAGTGCACTGGAAAACTTTGGACAGAGAAATAATATGGAGTTCTATGCCGAGGAAGCTCTGAACTTATTTTTTGAGAGAACAGGGAATGTGCTCACAGAAATGGAGCAAGAACTGTGAGCTCTCTATATTTAGGAATAGTTGTCAAATTTCACTGTATTTAAAAACTTATAATTTAAATTTCTCTGACGGTGATAACATATTTTGATATTTCGCAGAAAGAAAACTCCTCTTGATCTTCATTCAGTCTTGGTATTAAGTACGCAGCTGAAAAGTCACTGCATCAGGTGGGAAACTATGTGGTTGACAAGAAAATTAATATGACTTTTTCCTGGAATAGTTTTAATTTCTCATTTGACATCGTATTCAGTTCGTCTGAAAAGTTAAAGAAAAAATTTTAAATTTAAGTGTCTGCAATTGTCTACATATCTTAAAGTTTAATGAGCATTGGTTAATTATCACATGGTTTTTAAATTATCATGCTAATATACTTTAATTGCATTTTTTTAGCGTTGGAGCTGCTAATGTGCAATCTAAGGTGGTTAAATTTGAAAATCCGATATATTATGAAGTGGCACATCTCTTGGAATATAGGAATGATCCGCAGAGGTATGACCTATCACAAACTAGACCAGAAATGCCAAGTATAACATACCTGTTTCAGATGTTATACTTCTATGATTAATAAGTGTCTATTGCAGTAAACAAAAGAGTTATAAGTGCCTCACTGATACGTAGTACTAATTTTTAGGGGGTTTGACCACTTTATCTAATTTCTTTTGTGGCATGTTACATATTCTTAAAGAGTTTCAACCTTTTTCCTAGAATTCAGAAATGAATAGTATATCTTAATAACCTGTCGACTAACTTATTCGTGGATGTAAGCAGTCTTCAGGAAGCTTTAAGAGAAGTGAAGCTTGAGCGTGAAAGGTTCAAGAACAGAATAGAGCTGTATTTTAGGGTAAGCCTTCATCCCGTTCCCAGTCTTATTACATGCATGTTTTGGCATAATAATTCCAAATTTTCTAATATATTTCAGATGAAAGTTTGGGATCCACCTTCAGTAATTGAGGACAACCCCGGGTTCGAGGAGGAAGGAAATACCGACGAGGAGTAGTCCGCTCTGCAGCTGAAAGCAGTGTTGAACTGGTCGTGTCACAGCTATTGTGTTTTGGAGTCTGTTTTCATTTAAATAAATAAAAGTCCTGTAATCAGGAAGGATGATTTGAACTTGGTGTTTATGTTTTTGTGTTTGGGGACATGTTGGTCTCCATGTTATGTTTTGTGGACATGTTTTTCAATGTATTTGAACGTGATCTATATATGCTATGTTCTGTTTTTTGTTGGTGGAAATGTTTTAATCAACTTGTTTGGTATATTTTTAATCAACAAGTGTAAATTGTTTCCGAATTATTTGCAAATACACAACAAAATATATGTAACGTTTTACTACTAAGAGATGCAAGAAAAATTTACTTCTATAATTCGTATGCTACCTTGTCTCTGGTCGCCATAGCTTCTGTTTTATGAAGGGCATAATATCATGAATTCAGGCAACCTCAGGCTCATAAATCATTACTGCTAGTCATAAGATAAGAAGCTTGAACGAGAAAAAAAATATCATTCAATCAGATGCACGACAAATTACCGCAAGATATCACAAAGTTTCCTTTCAATTTTCGAAGGTATGAAATTACCAATATTCTTTCTTCAAATGTATCAAAAATTTAGGGAACAATCGTTACAAGAGCAGCCTCATAAGGGAGGTTAGAATAAAGAAAAAAACAATCAATTAATTGAATGATGATGTGAATCAACGACCCTGGCAAATTAATCTATGAGACTGATCAGCTATCTTAACAAGGGTCAAAAATGATTGGAACTAAATTTGTGTTGAAGGCCTTCATCGCCATCAGATCATGAGAAAAATAATATTTGCAAGTCCTTGCTGACCATCAAATGCACAACAGATATAATCACATGTTTACTTTTGGTTGAAATGCAGTTCTATACGTCCAATTTCTTGGGATCCCGCCAGTGAGTCAAAGTTTTAGACAACAAACCAAGAATTGAGATCTTTGCTGGAGCTCCTCTCCTTCCGTAAAGGTGTTTTCCGCCCAAATCTGTAAATTTCGGACCCTTTTCCTTGCTTCTTTCAATCTGCCAAAACCATAATTCAGATTGTTAACAAAAATCAACAGCTTATTTCAAGTTCCGTTCACTAGTGCTCAGATCTTGCAAAGAATATATAGCACATCACTAAATAAATTATCAAAAATACATACCAGTACTAACATATTAATACAGAAGAAGTGGCCATCTTTTGAATAAGTGAATCAGAACCATAGATTAAGTAAAAATTTCCTGATTTTAAACTGGAACCTTCCATACCAATAACCAATAAAGAGAAAGTTGACAAGAACAGAATAACATGCCATGTGTATTTTCCCATTCTTCAGGTGGTACCGAATACCAGACCAATTGATAGACTGAGAAAAATGAGAACGCAGCGCGGAAAAGGGGTATAAGAAATTGTCCACCAGCATTGCAACGAACACCTGTTCAAACCCTTGATATTGATTAGTATATTCATCATTGTGTCCCCGTGGACTAACAAAATGTTGTGGGAAAAGAATGGATGATCAAGCTAGTGGTTACTATGTAATAAGAAGCGAGTGAAAGTGAAGGCGCCTGTGGAGATAACATGGTACATAGCTGAACTTCTATTCTTGTCAAGTTCCACATTGAAAGTAGTTCTACAACAGTACACAATGCTTGGAGCCCAACCCACAAACCTGGGAAAATATCCTGTATCTTGTCCAAGTCTAAGCACTAGCAGCTGCCATCGTTAATCCATTTTACATTTCGATACTAATAATAGTACGACAGAAACTAGAATCAGATAAATATATAGGCTTGTATTCAAATACAAACCATTTAGCCTACAAATTAAGGGAAACAACATTTATATTGTCAGGGTTACTGCATATGTAAAATATGTAAAATATTATCTTAGTGCTGCTGGAATATGTAAAATGCACAGTAAAGCCCTATAGCCCAAGTCTGTAGGAGTAGAACACTCTATCTGCATCAGAGAACCTACCTAAAAATAAGTAGTAGTGTTCTCACCAGCAGAAGTGAAGTCTGTTTAATTTCTCCCGGAAAATAATCCGCAAAACATTATCTTAGTGCTGCTGGAATATGAATCATTGTGATGATATACGGTGCTACAAAACTCGCAACATTCAAACAATAATCTAAATTACAAACTTAAAATACACAAAACATTAAACAAATAAGAAATCTTACACTATTTGGGTGAAACATTCACAACATTCGAGTTGGGTCCTCGAACTGCAGTTTTCTCGATTTTAAAGTGTTCTTCTTGGCTTTCACATATTGCTCAACAATCTTATCAAGCCTATGATTTCGTTCATGATTAACTCTTACTTGTCTTCAATAACTTGAGATTATTCTCGCAAATTAATATGGGGAGATTTTAGAGATAGTGGTGAAAAAGCGGGAGAAAAAAGATTTTCGGAATAAAATTTGAATTTTGAGGGTGAATGACTGAGATACTGGGATTCTATTTCAATCAAAATATCAAACTTTTAGGAATAAAGTTAGAATTGAATCCGACAGAAAACCGGAATTTTAGGAGTTTGGGACAATTTGGTACTACGACCGATTAATTGAGAAAAAGAGTGAGAAAAAATAGATAATAGTGATGTGGGGGTGGGGGTTTAAAATTAACGTTATGAAATTAATTAATAACCAATAAAAAACTAACTGATATTTTTTTAAAAGTAAAATATATATATTAGTTTTTCCTTCCAATATTTCAAAAATGAGCATAAACAATTATATTAAATATTATAACCAGAAGCTAATGTTCGAGCAGTGCATGTCATTAGTTAACCATAATTGATACATATCTTTTTTGAGTTTTTCTCCACTAATATCTATGAAGATACCCACCTCTTAATTATGTAATCAACTTGATTATTAGACGAATGATTCGACTTACCAGTTTTGCTCATAGTTTATACATTATTTTATTATAATATTCATCAACTGCCGCTGCAGATAAAAATCCTCCAAAATATATATTCTCGAGCAACCATTTTCTGATAGTTGAACCTTTGAGTTCTTTCTTTCTGTTTTAATTGAGAAGTTGGTTCATGTCATAGTTGAAATTTAAAGTGCAGGAGTGTGACACTAAATGCCAGGAACAACATTATGCTCTTGTCAAACTTTTCAAATTGTGAACAAATTTTATGTTTCACCTTTGCACAGTGTCAGCATCAAGTGTAACTATGGGCTAAAAATGTAAAATTTGAATAAAGGTATTAAACATTGAGAGAAATTAACATACACGTTTGTCAATTAAGCACTTCTCGATTTCCTAAAAAATGAAGAACACTCCTGAATTGCTGGATTGTGGTTAAGACAAACTATTGATACAAAAGAAACAAATCCACCATGCCCCCCGTTTTCAATAGCTGAACTTATCAAAAAGTTTGTATAATATGACTATTTACGTGCACAAGTTTAAAGGTAATGGTTCCAAGGTCATAATTTGTATTTTAAAAAAAATCATTATACGTTATTAATCACTAATAATCACAAACACTACAAATAGAACATGAAAATAATATTATTTTTGTATCATTCAACAACTTGCATCTATGTCCGAAGTAATTCCTGAGTCATCTTCATTGGTTCTCATCATATATTTCTCTCTAAAATCAATGAAAGTGTAAGGTAAAGTTGAGCTATAAGAATGGGTCATTTCATCTGACAACTCTACACAGAACTATTATGTTGTAACTATTAAGTTGTAGGACAGAGTGTAAAGTCCCATTAGCTTAAAACTGGAAAACAAAAAATATTTAAACTAAAATAGAAAAACTTCTTAAACACTAAAGAGTACAAATTCTTAAACATAAATGGTGCTACCTTTTGGCGCATAAAAACAATGAGAGGATACATATCCAAACAATAATTTCTAATTTTTCTTTCGAGCCTCACTGATTTTATTTTATATACCAATTTAAGAAGAAAATAAATGATCAATAATTGTATTCTCTATTCTTCTTCATTTTTATTTTATTTCACATTTCTAGAGCCTTAAATATGACATTGAACCTCTATTGTATTCAAGGTCCAAACACACTTCACACCTCATTTACATTAATAATTTATATGCCCAGGAAATTAATAAAACTATAAACAATATAAAGATAATCATACATATGTTTTATTCTTCTTATTCTATTGAGCACCGATCATGAATACACAATTGCATCATGACAATCAGCTATTTTTTCTTCACTTTTGCAGCAATTTCTAGAATGCTACATGATGGAAAATAAGGGTTCTAAATTGCAATTCACTGCCACATCCTTATTGGCTAGCAACTACAGGCAACGTTAATATATCCACACAGACGCATACTAGATCTTTAGAATGATTTGAAATGATCAAGTATAACGAATTAAAAATCAATTTTCAATATATAGATTGCCAAATAAGAGACAAATCTCTATATTTACCGCTTACAGATGTACATATGAAAATTTATTATAAAAGAGTTGCACATGATAAATACATGTAATGGTACTTAATAAAATGTTAAACGTACATATATTTTGTAGCTTTGACATGGTGCTAAGAGCTGGTCAAGCAATTGGCCACTTATTCTCCACTTTTGGTGTTCAAAGCCACATTTTTTCCTCGCTCGATCACCAATGTTTTGGTCTGGGTATCTAAGATAAAATTTACTCCCTCCGCCCCAATTTATCTGTGTTATTTGACTTTTTCGGGTCATATTGACCTAATTTTGACTAAAAATTTCATATAGTATATAATCGAAAAAAATTATAAAAATTATATCATTTGAAAGTGTACGTAATCTACTTTAATACATATTCTTCCGTTTTTCAAAATAATGAAAGATTGATGTTTAATTTACGGTGAAATTTGAGTCAATATTACCACAAAAAGTCAAACAGGACAGATAAATTAGGACGGAGGCAGTATTTTACACTACATGCAGTATAGAGCTTATACCATATGACGAGATAGCCTCATTAATTCAGGCATGTTTGTTAGGGCATCCATATCAATATCTCTATACTTAAGTCTAAGAAAACGTACCTTGCAATATTTGCTACAATAAGTAGCCTGAGTTTAAACAATTTGAGTACCCTGAAAATAATTTGTATGCCACAAAGAAAATAATTTGTATGCCACAAAGAAAGACCGAAATAAATTGTTTCATTTTGCCCTGCAATAACTTAATAGAATGAAAAACAAACACCAATTAACACCTAAAATAGTGAGCCTACATGGAAAAAGGAAGAGTACATGGATATAATTTGGGGGGCAAAAGCCCAAAGTAAATACCTATCATACATTATACAATATAAATACACAGCTCTAGCTGCTTGATTATACACAAAACTATAAATAGGTGCACCCACGATTCTCGGTAATATAGGCACGTCACTATGTAATATGTACATGTCCAATAGTGAGTTAGAATAGCCTGGAACTTTACGGAACTAATAGAGAGAGTGTTGTAGTTTAGTCTTTAAACTCTTGCTCTTTTTTAAAACTAAAATGCCCAAATTTGAGTTTTTATAATACAAAATTATTGGTTGATAAACAGCATCCCATTTTCCAGCTTGGCACTAGCTAAGTTTGGTTGGTTATTTATCCAGCACAACCACATTACCTCCACGTAGCAAAAACAATAAAAACATTTGTAATAAGTTACTTAGTTTAGCTTGTATATAATTAGTTTTGCACTTGTACATTTTTACTTCCTGATTAAGCAATGAGAGCTTCTTGATGTTCTTCATGAATACTTGTTGAATAATGTAGAAGATCTGCAAATCTAACAAAAATAAAATAATTTTTCCAAAGTTTAAAATCACAGTATCATTATCCTGCAATCAAAATTTGCATTCGAAAGGTAATAAATATAGGGTTTTAATGTGATTGTATAAACTGAGAAATCAATTGCGTGGAATGTCTGATATTATTAAAGGATGAATACAGGGTTACATATATAGGCTAACCAATATGTGGTAGCTTGCTCACCAAGATGTGAAGCCTTAAAACTAGGGATTACAGCAGATTTCCTACCATTACACAATTACTGAAAATATACTCCTACAATCTATCCACGCGTAGATAATCAAACCACATACACAGAATAATCCTCACCACCTGCTACAAATAGAACTACTAATATTGTAGTAAAACATATAATTAAATTTAGATTATAATTCCAACAAATTCCCCCTTAATCTAAATTACTTTAATTTCTTCCAGACTTTTTACTCCCAGCAACATACGCATCCGTTCGAATTTAACTGTGGACAAAGCTTTCGTTAGCACATCAGCACGCTGCATCTCTGAACTTATATGCTTGACAACTATTTCCTTCCTTTCGACACACTCACGAATGAAATGGTAACGGGTATCAATGTGCTTGCTTCTACCATGAAACACCGGGTTTTTTGCTAGATCAATCGCCGACTTATTATCAATATATAGAATGACTGGTCCTGTAGGCTCGCTTGTTATCTGACTCAATAGTTTACGCAACCAGATTGCCTGACAAGCAGCTGCTGTTGCAGCCATAAATTCTGCCTCGCATAAAGATAGAGCGACACATTTTTGTTTCTGAGATACCCATGTGATGGCACTTTCATCCAGGTAGAAGGCCATACCACCCGTACTCTTCCTATCCTCAATGTTTCCAGCAAAATCACTATCTGAATAGCCTGTTAACACATTAGTTCCACTCGACTTTGAATACAACAGACCAAAATCTATCGTGCCCTTTATATACCTTAATATACGGTTCACAGCATTCATGTGCATCTCTGTGGGTCGTTCCATATGTCTGCTTACGATGCCCACAGCATACGCTATGTCTGGACGCGTATGCACGAGGTAACGAAGCCCACCTACAATGCTTTTGTACTGACTTGGATCCACAGGATTTCCTCTTTCATCCTTGGTGATCTGTTCCTGCGGTTCCATAGGATACTTCACTGCTTTACACTCGAACATACCTGCCTTCTGCAGCACTTTCTTGGCATATGCCTTCTGTTTTAACTCAATGTAGCCAGTACCCTGTATGACCTCCATTCCCAAGTAGTGAGATAGTCTTCCCAAGTCACTCATTTCAAACTTATCATTCATCTCCTTCTTGAACTTGTTAATAGCTGAGATGTTTGTTCCGGTAACTAGTAAATCATCAACATACACTCCTATTATCAATGTATCACTTCCTTCCTTTCGAGTATACACGGCATGTTCATACGGGCAACGAATGAAACCCAAACTTTCAAGATACTTGCTTAGTTTTGAATACCAAGCACGTGGAGCTTGGCGTAGCCCATAAAGTGCTTTTACTAAACGATAAACCAAATGTTCCTGATTTTCTTTCACAAAACCCTCCGGTTGAGAAACATATACCTCCTCTTGTAAGTCTCCATTAAGAAATGCAGATTTGACGTCCAAATGATGTACGTCCCAGCTGTTTTTGGCCGCCAATGCAAGTAACAATCTCACTGTCTCTAGCCTGGTGACAGGTGCAAAGATTTCTTCGAAATCTACTCCATGTTGTTGTACATATCCCTTTTCCACTAAGCGGGCTTTATGTTTCACAATCTTCCCAGCTGGATCCTTCTTCAGTTTAAATACCCATTTTAGCCCAATAGGTTTGCAGCCAGGAGGCAGAACTGACAACTTCCAAGTTTCATTTTTCTCAATTGCTGCAATTTCATCCTTCATCGCCTTTTCCCATTCAGGTTCAATTGCTGCCTGTTTATAGTTTACAGGCTCTTCGATGCCCATCAAAAATAACTCATCACCAGGTTCTATTGCTTCTGTTTCGTTGTAGATATCCACCAAAGGTCTATATCGCTTTGGCTCACTGCTGAAACTTGATGACCCAGAGCTGGAGTCAGACTCTGAGTTTTGACTTGGCCCAGTACGTGTCACGGGTGTAACTTCTCCTGAATGAGTTTCACCATCATGTGTGCTCCCGGGTGTAACTTCACCTGAGTGGGTACCATCACCATGTCTACTTTCAGAATGTGATGTATGAGATTCACCAGCACTTGAATGATCTTCTTCCCTCTCTAAATCAAGACTTGTGATTATAAAGGACCCACTAGATTGATTAGAACCTTCATCTTGCTGATTCCACAACCACTCTTTCGTCTCGTCGAAGACAACATCTCTACTTATATGTAATTTTCCACTCCTCGGATCATACAACCGAGAGGCTTTGGTGCCAGATTCACGACCAAGATACACAACTGCTTTACTTCGATCGTTCAATTTTGTAGTATGCACACTTGGTATTTTCATGTATGCTATACACCCAAACACACGTACATGCTCCAAGCTCGGTTTCTTGCCTTTCCAAGCTTCGTAAGGTGTCTTTCCTGACAAGGCTCGTGTTGGTAGATGATTAAGAATATACACAGAATGCGTACAGCTTCTCCCCATAGTGTAGATGGTAGTTGCTTCTCTTTTAATATACTTCTTGCCATTGCTACAATAGTTCTGTTTCGTCTTTCCACAACTCCGTTTTGTTGTGGGGAGTAAGGTGCTGTAAAGTGTCTAACAATGCCTGCTTCTTCACAATATGTTTTAAAATCATTTGACAAGAACTCTCCACCACGATCTGTCCGGAACACTTTGATCTTGTTTTCAGTCTCTTTCTCAACCATAATTCGAAATTTTTTAAACATATTTAAGGCCTCATCTTTATTTTCCAGCATGTATGTCCACATCTTTCGACTGTAGTCATCTACTAACAACAGAAAATACCTGTTACCAGCCGTAGTAGGAGGTGAAATTGGTCCACACAAGTCTCCATGAATTAATTCCAACTTCTTAGCAGCCTTGAAATCAGATTGACGAGGGAACGGCTTTCTCACTTGCTTTGTCATTAAGCAGCCTGAACATGCTTCCTTGGGTTGAACAAAACTTGGTAATCCATGTGCCATCTCATTCACATTCATTAGTTTCATAGCTTGGTAGTTTACATGACCAAGACGAGCGTGCCACAACCTAGTTACTTCTTCAATTTTAGATAGTAGGCAATTCAGTTTATTTGTTTCGATGATAATTTTGTACAGCCGATTCACGGACTTTTTAACCTTCATGAGTAGCTTCCCTTGTTTATCATGCACCCACAAGAAATCACCACTTAGTGTCACCTGATTTCCTTCCTCGGAGAGTTGTCCAAGGCTTATGATGTTGTTACATAGTTTAGGAATATAATACACCTCGCTTAGAGTCCTTTCTTCTCCATTTTTGCATTGCAGTACAATAGAACCTCTCCCTTTAATTTCTACCAAAGATCCATCTCCAAATTTCACTTGCCCCTGGATTTTTTCATCTAAGCTTGAAAATTTTGATCTCTGGCCTGTCATATGGTTACTCGCGCCATTATCCAGATACCATACATTCGATTCATCTCCAGTTGTCTTTTGTGCATTTAATTGTGGTTTGATCTCTTCATTCATCAGTACTACATTGCTCTTTTTCTCTCCATATTTTTCAACCAACAACAACGCTGGCTCATCATCTTGAGTCTGAACCAGGTTTGCTTCTGCACTCTGTTCTTTCTCTCTCCTTGGCTTGCGACATTCAGCAGCATAATGCCCAAAGTTACTACAGTTAAAGCATCTGATCGTGCGTCTGTCTCTGCCTCCGCGTGTATTTTCTCTGCCTCGATATCTAGAGTTCTGGGGCTCCATTCCCCCTTTGTTTGATCTCTTCATCCACTCTTCCCTAGTGAGTAGGAGTTGCCCGTCCTTGTTTTCCCTCTTCGACCATTCTTGCTCTGTGAGTAAGAGTTGTTCTCCCGTGTTTTCTACATGTCCACGGAGTCGTTCCTCATGGGCCTTCAATGAACCTACTGCCTCTTCCACCGACATTTCCTCCACATTGCCAAATTGCTCAATTGTGGACGCAATTTGCAAAAATTTTGAAGGAACTGCGCGAAGCAGTTTCTTTACCACATATGATTCCTCGATCGTCTCCCCAAGTGCCCTGATATTAGTTACCAGGCCATTGAGTTTCATACAAAAATTATCCAATTTCTCTGAATCTTTCATATTCAATCCCTCGAATTCAGCCTTCAGAGTTTGTGCGCGTGCCTTCTTGACTCTATCCGCTCCCAGACATAAGGTTTTAATAGCAGCCCAGGCTTCTTTTGCAGTGCTCTTGTCCGCCACCGATAATAGTATATCTTCAGGGATTCCTTGGTATATAGCAGCCAAAGCTGTTTTGTCAGTTTTTTCTTCGATCACCGCTTTGTCGTCTTTAGTTTCAACAGCCGTCCATACTCCATGTGCCTGCATAAAAACCTTCATCTTCAGGGCCCATACGGTGTAGTTACTTTTTGTTAACATAGGGTACGTTAAACCAACTGTGTTGTCCTTAGTCTTGCTCATCTCCATGGCGTTTGGCTCGTGTTAGAACTGGTGGCTCTGATACCAGATATAGGGTTTTAATGTGATTGTATAAACTGAGAAATCAATTGCATGGAAAGTCTGATATTATTAAAGGATGAATACAGGGTTACATATATAGGCTAACCAATATGTGGTAGCTTGCTCACCAAGATGTGAAGCCTTAAAACTAGGGATTACAGCAGATTTCCTACCATTACACAATTACTGAAAATTTTGTAAATTTTAGCATTAAAAGCTAGAGAAATTTTACAATAAGGGATCTATTCAATGATCCTAATTTTGATAAATAATTTAATTAATCTGATCATGTTTTAATTAAATTTTAGTTTATTTTCTAAAATCATCCTTCTTTATAATACATGAGTTAACAATATTATTGAGTTAATCAATCACATATTTTCTATTAAATTTTAACCAATGGAATGTCACATCTAAAAAATAGACCAATCCGATTACAAGTTTACTATTTCCATACATAGCGTTCGTCTCTTATAAAATCCGAGTCTAACTAAGTATGCAGTTAACCAATCAGAAAATTCTGACCAATAAAAAAGAACTTGGAAATTTTAGACCAGTCATAATTATCTTAAATTTCCTTATTTACCATTCTCATCCAATGATATTAATCATAATTAGTTAATAACCATAATTAGTTATTGATTCTAATTTAAATATAGAAGTATAAAAATTTATCTAGTTACGTTGGATTTTATTTCATCTCTATCTTGAGTTCTAAATATCAGATTTTGACAAATTTACAACCAACTCAAAACTCACGAAATTTGCTTTAATTTAGTGATGGTTTAAATATTATTAACTAACAAAAAGTATCCCAAAATTAAAGAGAAAAGACATGTACGAATTTTGCATTAAGTATTTAGTTATTATTTAGAATACCCACTTATTTTTTGTTTGAATAATGAAATCTAGAATTCCGTTTTAGATCGAACAATTGTCATATATTATTTTAGAAACTTTGATGGTCCTTTGAAAGAGTTGAGGAAATAAATAATCAAATTGGCGTTGGAACAAAGAAAATAATTAATTTTCTTAGCAAATTTTCAATTGAATTTATTTGATTTTATTTTTGTTTTAACGTTAATTCAAAAAATCAGATTTTACAGCATACGCGAATCTCCTAATATATATATATATATATATATATAGGGTCTTACTCCAATGAGAACCCTATTATTGTGAGATATGAGATCTAATCCTATGCACTCATTTAAATACAACATATTCATCACTCATCGTTTATTTAATATTGAATATTTATAATTCATCTTCTATCAAATTCAACCACCCATCAACCACCACCACCTTCGGTGATAACCATTTTCGGCCACCATCACCTCCGTCGATCACCAGAAAATCACAACCGTCAAACATAAAATAACCACAATCAAATCAAAAATCACCACCTGAAAATAAAAAATCACCACTAGAAAATGATAAATCACTACCGGAAACTAGAAATCACCACGTTCATCCACTTTCTTCCCATCAGATCCGGTCACGATCACCAACTCCGACCAAAATTACCAGGACAACCACCATACTACAACTCTATCTGGCCATGCACCGACCACCAAAATCAAAAAAATCACCATCGTCGAAGAAAAATTAATAAAATCAAATACATAGTCTAGTAAATCAAACTATCATGACCATCAAACCACAATCATTTATCTTTGTCTTTGACTAATCATTGCTTTTGACTAGAAAATCACCGGATATTAAACTGGTTCACCAAAATCCTCAGATTTGAATTGAAAATCACCAAATCGCCTCAATTTTGAAACTCGAACAGAGCTTTAATGGCTTCTCTATCACCTACTGGATCCCTGCACGTCAATCTCTTCATCCGGAACGTAGTCGACAATTTAACTGAAGCACCTAATCTGAATTTTGGCTTGCGAGACATTTGCAATTCGAGGCTGATTTTAAGGATGATTAGAGATGTTGAGGATGGCGGAGATGTGTCGTCGAAGTTTCAGGTGGTGTAGTGGTAAAGGATGGCGTTGGAGTTGAAGGAGATGTTAGATGCAGGAGGAAGGTGGGTGCGGGAGAAGAGGGGCGAGAGAGAAAGAGGTCTGGTATTTTACCGACAACGGTGGCAGCCGATTTTTTCCGGCAATGATGGCAGCCGGTGGTCGGTGGCAGAGGCCGGCCGGTAGGGAAGGAGGTGAGGTGGTAAGGAAGGAGGTGGTTAGATGATAGTGATTAAAAGTAAAAAACAGAACTTAAAATATAAATGTATGGATAAGATTTAATCAATATATATAAAATGTATGGATACGATTGGTTCTCATATCTCATAATAGTGGGGCTTCTCATTTGAGTAACTCCATATATATATATTAAGTGATGATTTACAAAATAGCATACAACTAAAATTACATGTATTTCCTCTCATACTTTGATTAGTCATGTTTCTTTTAATTTTTATTTTGACTATATCATTTGTTAGATAAATAAGATTTTGACGAATTTACAACATACATGAACCTCACAAAATAATATTTAATTAAGGTATGGTTTAAAAATTGTTATATAGCTAAAATTATTCAGAAACTGAAGTGAAAACAAAGTTACGAAATTTGCATCAAGTATTTATTTATATATAGAAAATCTACTTCTTTGTTGTTTAAATCATTAAATTATAAATATTTCTTTAATTTAGAGCCTACATTTATCATCTCTTTATTTCAAGATCCAACGGTCCTTTGAGATAGTTAAACAAAAAAAGTATTTATAGGTTTTCGTTTTGATTTTATTTTGATTTTATCTTGAGTTCTAGAATTCAAACTTTGGCAATTTTACGGCCATGCAAAACTCAAAAAATGATCTTTAATTTACAGATCATCATAGAAAACAGAAAAGACAACTTGGAAAAAATAAAATCCTTTATTCACAAAAATATGCATTAATGAAGAATCGATGTAAACATAAATAGATATGAAAAATGAGTATAGTAAAAAGTATTTAAAACAAAGAAGTAACAAACAAAATTCATTTTTCAAAAGTTCGACAAATAGATGAAGATCGATAAAAAAGAAATATATATATATATATATATATATATGTATATATTATATGTCTAGTATGTAAAATTAGTGGTAGAACTTAAGAGTAATATTAAAAATGAGTAATTGAGACTACTTTTAAAAGTGCGATCTTTATAAATTTTTTTAATCGATTATCTATGGAACATATAGACAAATGTTACACAATTTATCTAAAAAAGATAATAATAAGTAATTTACCCCATAAATAATAAATTTTACAGCCTTATAATACATTGAATTATTTTATAATTTGCATACCTAATTTTAAGTAACAAAAATAATATTTTGCACTTTATAAAATGGAGAAATTGGTAATTTTAAGGGTTTTTTTAAAAATATTTCTTTCTTTTTATTTGTCACATTTGAATTTTGACTAGTCAAATTGAACAAAGTTTGAATAAAATTTATTAATATTTTATAAATTAATATGTTGGAAGAAATTGATGATATCAGTATATAAACTATCACAATTTATTATCAGTATTTGATATCAGAATTTACTGAAGGTGACGTCATAAGTATCTATCTATCAGTATTTGATGATCAGTACTCAGTCACATCAGTAGATATCAAAGAAGGAAAGGGATTGCAGAATTTAAGATGGTGAAGAACTTTACTTACAGAAGCAATCATACATAGATATGTATTAGGATTCCTTATTGTAATAGAATATGATTTCTTTATTGATTGGGTAACTATGCACTTATATAAGCACATATTATGTTTACACTATAGGTGTAACAAATTGTTATATCTTTTATATAATTCATCTTTTTGAGAGGGTACTTTTGTTACAGTTTGTATCTGATTAATATAAAAAGTGTTGATTATGTTAAGCTTTATCGAATTGTTTGCATAAACTGTATTCACCCCTCTACAGTTGTATTACAGACCTAACAATTGGCAGACAAAGAACCACAACAGAATCGACCACCCCAGCCATACCACAAATTAACAATAATATGAGTAAGTATAAGGCTATCATGGTTCCAATCCTAAAGATAGATGAATATCCAATTTGGAAGGTTAAGATGGCCATGCGTTTGGAAGGTACATATCATGAATATCTAAGCAGGATTTATGATGGTCCTCATAGGCCAATGAAGTTGGCCGTAGCAATTGCGGGTCAAGAAAAAAAGATGGTTGATAAATCAAAGAAAGACTATACTACAAAAGATCTATCATCAATCATGAAGGATGCAAAAGCAAGACATATCTTGCATAGCACTCTTGATAGTGTTATATCCAATAGGGTTATTGGATGTAAAACAGTAAGAAGTAAAGTGTCAAGGTACTTCTGCTATCAAGAAAAATAAGAGAACAATACTTACTCAGGAATATGAGCACTTTGACTCAATAGACAATGAGTTCTTAACTGAGACCTATGATAGATTTTAAAAAGTGTTGAATGACTTATCTCTTGTCAACAAGGAATATGACTTAGAGGACTCAAACTTGAAGTTTCTACTTGCACTCCCTGAAAAGCAGGAGTTTAAGGTCACATCAATAAGGGATAATTATGAGCTTGAAGAAATATATCTAGATGAGATCTATGGCATATTGAAGACTCATGAACTCGAGATGGAGCAAATAAGCAAGAGAAAAGGATCAAAGTTTAGACCAACTGCACTTAAAGTTGAAGATTTTTAATGTGTTTGAATGTTTTCTAGTGTGCTTACTCATAACATTACAAATGATAAACTAAACATATTATTCTATCGATTAAAAGTTATCACCCTTGGTCAATAATACTGTAGTTAAAGCGATAGTTTTTGAATGTGGTGTGTGTATGTTCGTTTTTTAAATGAATATCAATTTATCAAAAAAAATGATTACAATTTGAAACTCTTTTATCTATTGATATATGTGCAAACATAAATAATTGTAATGTACGTGCAAAAGTTGTAACCAAATTTAGCAGTATTTAAAAATTTGACATTAGAAAATTTTAAGTAAGAGATAATTTTTGAAATGGCAAAAGAAAAAGAATATCTTCATTCATAAAAAAAATGTAGCAAAAAATAAATAGAACTGGACTCAGTGCATTGGCCTCACTGCATTGTCCTTTTTTATTGAACCTATAAAAATGGTTTACAAAGAAAAACAACAATTTAACCTATGGGCTTAGCTCAATAAAAAAAAAGATTAACCTAGCACCCAGGCCTCACAAGACCATTACCAGGTGAATGCATGTCACAATTTCCGGTCATCCACCGGAATCATTAGCCGGAATGTGAAGTTATCTGTACTTGTTAAACCTCTTCATCATCATTCCCGAGACTGCTCAACTATGGTAACTTCTTATTTTTCTATTTAGTTGTTAACTAGTGAAGGATTTTATATTTTTCTTGATTTTATTGAAAAATATACTAGCTAATAACCAATGCAATTTAAGGCTTTAATTTTAATATTTTTTATAATTTTCTTTATATATGTGTGTGTTATATATATGTGTGTATATACATATATATATTACGTCATTTGAATATGATATTGATAATGTTATGATTCTTATATGCTTTTATTGTGCATGATAATATTATCTTAATTTGGATATTAATATATCTAAATTGGATATAGATATAACTATTTAAAGAACTAACGAATTATTATGATTTCAGATTGTAAATTTATGTTATCACTTTGTATTGGATTTTTATAAGCATGTTTTCTTAAATTTTAATAAGCTGATTTTTCAAATTTCTTTGATGTATTGGGTTTTGATAAGCATGTTTGTCTTAAATTCCAATAAGTAGATTTTACAAATTCTGTTGATAGAAAGTAAGTCGGTTGAACACATAGTACTGACCAATGATTTTTTATGAATTCCGCTTTAATATAGTAGTATAGATAGATATAGATTTGAGTATCTAGTTTCACAATTGTTTGTTTCGTACAAAATGACTAACAATTAACTTTTTCTCACCCCAAGATTTATTAGAATCTTTTGTACTAGATATATGTCTAATTATTCAAAAAAGAAAACTGTGTTCCTCATAATTAAAATATCTAGCTATAATTTATATTAATATTGAATTAATTGATGTAACGAATCGTTTTTAGCAAAATTTGGAGATAAGACGAAGAATATAAGCATTCGGGAAGAGTTGGCATTGACCAATAATATGCGAAACAAAGTTGCAGAAAACGTGTTTTTTGAATGCGTTTTAGTGCAAGGTATGTGTCGAATGTGTTATGCTCAAACACAATTTTATGATGCAATTTACTTGCTTGTTTTCTAGGTAATGTAATATTTTTATGAGAAATTCTAGATGTCCGAAAAATATTTCCAAAAACGTTCTCAAATGCAGAAGTGTCATGTTATATCTGGTGATTACCTTTAAAAATAATGGAGCCCACAAATTAAAACTCCCCTGTGTCATTTGAGAACTTTTTTGGAAGATTTTTGGGATCTCTAGGATTGCGCATAATTTATTGCATTTATTTTAACAAATATAAAAATGACTGTTTTATTATTTGCAGATGCCAAAACTCTCAACTTGTTCAGGTATGTTACTTTGGCCTCCCTCAATCCAGTCCTATTTTTGATCATCTTCCCCTCCTCTTAAGCTCCAAATATGAATTATTACTCTGGCGGTATCCTTTTTCATTTGAATTTTAATTTTATGGTACCTATTTGATTTTCTTGAAGCTTAAGTAGAAGCCATTTCCTCAATCATTGTTTTAAAAAAAACAAAAATATTCACGGTTATTACTAGTAAAGGGAAGATATGAAATTAGCACTTATTATATAGTTTAAATTATAATATATACTGAAAGACAAAAAATATTATCTTGAATTTATGCCACTTCTTTACATCCTTCATGTTCAATAGTTTCCTATGTGCATTAGAGGAAGCTTCTTCTTCAATGAAGTCTCATCCTACCATTGACATTTCTGATTTTTAATTGTTTTGCTACCCTTATTCAGTGTTTAAATTGAATACAGGTAAAAATGGCTTGTTGTTAAGCAGATCTTTGTCTATAAACAATAGTTTGTGAATCGTTTAGTGTATATAATACTGTATAACCTAATGTTTTGAAGATTAAGGATTTTTGCATTAGAGTATTAATTAAATCGTTAGAATACAGGTACAAAATTAAATGCAAATGCATAATTGCCTATTTGGTACCTCCATTTTGCGTTAAAATTACAGGTTATCTTCTTTTTATCGTAGAAAGAATTAGATTTGTGAATAAATATGTATCTTGCATACCCCTATTCAGTTTAACATTTACCCTTTAAGGTACCTATGCCCAGCTCTGCCAAGGGTATCAGATGCTGGACAGTGTATTTCAGAGTTAAAATTTGGCAAAACGGATGGGTACACGTGTCAGATTGGAATTTCATCGGCATAAATGCAACTCAAGCAGTTGGGATAGTATATGCATCATTGATAATTTAATATTTATTATTTCTCTCCTTTGTAGTTAGCGCTTTAAGACTAGTTAGTGATGTGGTTCATGCATATTTTTTTTTAATTTCAGTCTGTTATTAGATATTCGTTGGAATGCAATTAAGATGGAATTTTATTGAATGTGGTGATCTTAAGTATTCACTTACGTGTTTCACTTGTAATCATAATATCATTAATGGTTCGGTTAATATGATCTGAAATGTTTGACTATACACTATGTTGCAAAAGGTGTTGAATGCACGAGTAGCGGATGACATTAATTCGCATCATATACATTTACTGCAGGCTTACAGCAGTGCAACAATATAAATCTCTCTTTGAGTTTATCACCTCTGCAGTCTGCATCCGGAATCACAAAATTTACTTTAGAGGATGGACTTGAATCGCATGGTTGAACAGATTGCTGAGACTAGGCAACACCTGTTTGCTGAGGTTTTTATGATCGTTACCTTTTGTATCACTATGTGTTCTGTTACTTAGGATCTGTAACTCACAAGAACTGCTGATTTTTATCTACTATGATCTTTAAGTTGCAATTTAGCAACTATATGTGTATCTTGATTTCATTATATTTAGAGTTAATTACATGATTCTCAATTCCTTTGACAAAACTTTGTTGGTGCTAGAAAAAAGCAATTTGATGAAACTGGTTTTGCAGGGTCACCTAAATGAGAACTTTAGTGCACTGGAAAACTTTGGACAGAGAAATAATATGGAGTTCTATGCCGAGGAAGCTCTGAACTTATTTTTTGAGAGAACAGGGAATGTGCTCACAGAAATGGAGCAAGAACTGTGAGCTCTCTATATTTAAGAATAGTTGTCAAATTTCACTGTATTTAAAAACTTATAATTTAAATTTCTCTGACGGTGATAACATATTTTGATCTTTCGCAGAAAGAAAACTCCTCTTGATCTTCATTCAGTCTTGGTATTAAGTACACAGCTGAAAAGTCACTGCATCAGGTGGGAAACTATGTGGTTGACAAGAAAATTAATATGACTTTTTCCTGGAATAGTTTTAATTTCTCATTTGACATCGTATTCAGTTCGTCTGAAAAGTTAAAGAAAATTTTTTAAATTTAAGTGTCTGCAATTGTCTACATATCTTAAAGTTTAATGAGCATTGGTTAATTATCACATGGTTTTTAAATTATCATGCTAATATACTTTAATTGCATTTTTTTAGCGTTGGAGCTGCTAATGTGCAATCTAAGGTGGTTAAATTTGAAAATCCGATATATTATGAAGTGGCACATCTCTTGGAATATAGGAATGATCCGCAGAGGTATGACCTATCACAAACTAGACCAGAAATGCCAAGTATAACATACCTGTTTCAGATGTTATACTTCTATGATTAATAAGTGTCTATTGCAGTAAACAAAAGAGTTATAAGTGCCTCACTGATACGTAGTACTAATTTTTAGGGGGTTTGACCACTTTATCTAATTTCTTTTGTGGCATGTTACATATTCTTAAAGAGTTTCAACCTTTTTCCTAGAATTCAGAAATGAATAGTATATCTTAATAACCTGTCGACTAACTTATTCGTGGATGTAAGCAGTCTTCAGGAAGCTTTAAGAGAAGTGAAGCTTGAGCGTGAAAGGTTCAAGAACAGAATAGAGCTGTATTTTAGGGTAAGCGTTCATCCCGTTCCCAGTCTTATTACATGCATGTTTTGGCATAATAATTCCAAATTTTCTAATATATTACAGATGAAAGTTTGGGATCCACCTTCAGTAATTGAGGACAACCCCGGGTTCGAGGAGGAAGGAAATACCGACGAGGAGTAGTCCGCTCTGCAGCTGAAAGCAGTGTTGAACTGGTCGTGTCACAGCTATTGTGTTTTGGAGTCTGTTTTCATTTAAATAAATAAAAGTCCTGTAATCAGGAAGGATGATTTGAACTTGGTGTTTATGTTTTTGTGTTTGGGGACATGTTGGTCTCCATGTTATGTTTTGTGGACATGTTTTTCAATGTATTTGAACCTGATCTATATATGCTATGTTCTGTTTTTTGTTCGTGGAAATGTTTTAATCAACTTGTTTGGTATATTTTTAATCAACAAGTGTAAATTGTTTCCGAATTATTTGCAAATACACAACAAAATATATGTAACGTTTTACTACTAAGAGATGCAAGAAAAATTTACTTCTATAATTCGTATGCTACCTTGTCTCTGGTCGCCTGAGCTTCTGTTTTATGAAGCGCATAATATCATGAATTCAGGCAACCTCAGGCTCATAAATCATTACTGCTAGTCATAAGATAAGAAGCTTGAACGAGAAAAAAAATATCATTCAATCAGATGCACGACAAATTACCGCAAGATATCACAAAGTTTCCTTTCAATTTTCGAAGGTATGAAATTACCAATATTCTTTCTTCAAATGTATCAAAAATTTAGGGAACAATCGTTACAAGAGCAGCCTCATAAGGGAGGTTAGAATAAAGAAAAAAACAATCAATTAATTGAATGATGATGTGAATCAACGACCCTGGCAAATCAATCTATGAGACTAATCAGCTGTCTTAACAAGGGTCAAAAATGATTGGAACTAAATTTGTGTTGAAGGCCTTCATCGCCATCAGATCATGAGAAAAATAATATTTGCAAGTCCTTGCTGACTATCAAATGCACAACAGATATAATCACATGTTTACTTTTGGTTGAAATGCAGTTCTATACGTCTGTTAGAATTTCAAACTCTCTTAAAATATATGTATAATAAATAATTATAGTTATTAAACTATACTAGTTTGTAGTATGGATAGTAGCAGCCGTACATGAAGAAGTCAAACATGTTATCTAGTATTTACACCTTCTGGATAGTCGGTGCTTGGTGAGTAACCCTGTGGCCAGATAAGAAGAATACGTGTCTAAGACACCTGCATGAAGTCAAGACACCAGCTATATCATCCGGAAAATAAGGTAGGCTAACCAGAAGAGCTCCTGGAATAAAGGTAGGCTATCCTTTGAATTCTACAGATACAAGGCTGGCAAGAAAACACGGAAGTTAATAATGGTGATGTAAGGCATAACATGAATGCATGAGATTAAGACTATAAATAGTAACAGCTCTCTTGTATTCAAATATACACCGAGTGGAAAAGAAGTAAATATTGTAGAGAGGAAAAGAATAGAGCTGTAGCTCTTGAGAGAGAAAAGAAAAGGCTGAAGTTTTTTGTGTGAAAGAAAAGTTGTTATTTTTATTGTGAGTGAAATAAATATAAGTGTTGTGTTATACAGGTGTGTGTTTATGTTTATACAAAGTATTAATATTTGTTTCTAGGCCCATCTACGTTTCCAACAACGTCCAATTTCTTGGGATCCCGCCAGTGAGTCAAAGTTTTAGACAACAAACCAAGAATTGAGATCTTTGCTGGAGCTCCTCTCCTTCCGTAAAGGTGTTTTCCGCCCAAATCTGTAAATTTCGGACCCTTTTCCTTGCTTCTTTCAATCTGCCAAAACCATAATTCAGATTGTTAACAAAAATCAACAGCTTATTTCAAGTTCCGTTCACTAGTGCTCAGATCTTGCAAAGAATATATAGCACTTCACTAAATAAATTATCAAAAATACATACCAGTACTAACATATTAATACAGAAGAAGTGGCCATCTTTTGAATAAGTGAATCAGAACCATAGATTAAGTAAAAATTTCCTGATTTTAAACTGGAACCTTCCATACCAATAACCAATAAAGAGAAAGTTGACAAGAACAGAATAACATGCCATGTGTATTTTCCCATTCTTCAAGTGGTACCGAATACCAGACCAATTGATAGACTGAGAAAAATGAGAACGCAGCGCGGAAAAGGGGTATAAGAAATTGTCAACCAGCATTGCAACGAACACCTGTTCAAACCCTTGATATTGATTAGTATATTCATCATTGTCTCCCAGTGGACTAACAAAATGTTGTGGGAAAAGAATGGATGATCAAGCTAGTGGTTACTATGTAATAAGAAGCGAGTGAAAGTGAAGGCGCCTGTGGAGATAACATGGTACATAGCTGAACTTCTATTCTTGTCAAGTTCCACATTGAAAGTAGTTCTACAACAGTACACAATGCTTGGAGCCCAACCCACAAACCTGGGAAAATATCCTGTATCTTGTCCAAGTCTAAGCACTAGCAGCTGCCATCGTTAATCCATTTTACATTTCGATACAAATAATAGTACGACAGAAACTAGAATCAGATAAATATATAGGCTTGTATTCAAATACAAACCATTTAGCCTACAAATTAAGGGAAACAACATTTATATTGTCAGGGTTACTGCATATGTAAAATATGTAAAATATTATCTTAGTGCTGCTGGAATATGTAAAATGCACAGTAAAGCCCTATAGCCCAAGTCTGTAGGAGTAGAACACTCTATCTGCATCAGACAACCTACCTAAAAATAAGTAGTAGTGTTCTCACCAGCAGAAGTGAAGTCTGTTTAATTTCTCCCGGAAAATAATCCGCAAAACATTATCTTAGTGCTGCTGGAATATGAATCATTGTGATGATATACGGTGCTACAAAACTCGCAACATTCAAACAATAATCTAAATTACAAACTTAAAATACACAAAACATTAAACAAATAAGAAATCTTACACGATTTGGGTGAAACATTCACAACATTCGAGTTGGGTCCTCGAACTGCAGTTTTCTCGATTTTAAAGTGTTCTTCTTGGCTTTCACATATTGCTCAACAATCTTATCAAGCCTATGATTTCGTTCATGATTAACTCTTACTTGTCTTCAATAACTTGAGATTATTCTCGCAAATTAATATGGGGAGATTTTAGAGATAGTGGTGAAAAAGCGGGAGAAAAAATATTTTCGGAATAAAATTTGAATTTTGAGGGTGAATGACTGAGATACTGGGATTCTATTTCAATCAAAATATCAAACTTTTAGGAATAAAGTTAGAATTGAATCCGACAGAAAACCGGAATTTTAGGAGTTTGGGACAATTTGGTACTACGACCAATTAATTGAGAAAAAGAGTGAGAAAAAATAGATAATAGTGATGTGGGGGTGGGGGTTTAAAATTAACGTTATGAAATTAATTAATAACCAATAAAAAACTAATTGATATTTTTTTAAAAGTAAAATATATATATTAGTTTTTCCTTCCAATATTTCAAAAATGAGCATAAATAATTATATTAAAGATTATAACGAGAAGGTAATGTTGAGCAGTGCATGTCATTAGTTAACCATAATTGATACATATCTTTTTTGAGTTTTTCTCCACTAATATCTATGAAGATACCCACCTCTTAATTATGTAATCAACTTGATTATTAGATGAATGATTCGACTTACCAGTTTTGCTCATAGTTTATACATTATTTTATTATAATATTCATCAACTGCCGCTGCAGATAAAAATCCTCCAAAATATATATTCTCGAGCAACCATTTTCTGATAGTTGAACCTTTGAGTTCTTTCTTTCTGTTTTAATTGAGAAGTTGGTTCATGTCATAGTTGAAATTTAAAGTGCAGGAGTGTGACACTAAATGCCAGGAACAACATTATGCTCTTGTCAAACTTTTCAAATTTTGAACAAATTTTATGTTTCACCTTTGCACAGTGTCAGCATCAAGTGTAACTATGGGCTAAGAATGTAAAATTTGAATAAAGGTATTAAACATTGAGAGAAATTAACATACACGTTTGTCAATTAAGCACTTCTCGATTTCCTAAAAAATGAAGAACACTCCTGAATTGCTGGATTGTGGTTAAGACAAACTATTGATACAAAAGAAACAAATCCACCATGCCCCCCGTTTTCAATAGCTGAACTTATCAAAAAGTTTGTATAATATGACTATTTACGTGCAGAAGTTTAAAGGTAATGGTTCCAAGGTCATAATTTGTATTTTTAAAAAAATCATTATACGTTATTAATCACTAATAATCACAAACACTACAAGTAGAACATGAAAATAATATTATTTTTGTATCATAAAAACAACTTGCATCTATGTTGGAAGTAATTCCTGAGTCATCTTCATTGGTTCTCATCATATATTTCTCTCTAAAATCAATGAAAGTGTAACGTAAAGTTGAGCTATAAGAATGGGTCATTTCATCTGACAACTCTACACAGAACTATTATGTTGTAACTATTATATTGTACGACAGAGTGTAAAGTCCCATTAGCTTAAAACTGGAAAACAAAAAATATTTAAACTAAAATAGAAAAACTTCTTAAACACTAAAGACTACAAATTCTTAAACATAAATGGTGCTACCTTTTGGCGCATAAAAACAATGAGAGGATACATATCCAAACAATAATTTCTAATTTTTCTTTCGAGCCTCACTGATTTTATTTTATATACCAATTTAAGAAGAAAATAAATGATCAATAATTGTATTCTCTATTCTTCTTCATTTTTATTTTATTTCACATTTCTAGAGCCTTAAATATGACATTGAACCTCTATTGTATTCAAGGTCCAAACACACTTCACACCTCATTTACATTAATAATTTATATGCCCAGGAAAATAATAAAATTATAAACAATATAAAGATAATCATACATATGTTTTATTCTTCTTATTCTATTGAGCACCGATCATGAATACACAATTGCATCATGACAATCAGCTATTTATTCTTCACTTTTGCAGCAATTTCTAGAATGCTACATGATGGAAAATAAGGGTTCTAAATTGCAATTCACTGCCACATCCTTATTGGCTAGCAACTACACGCAACGTTAATATATCCACACAGACGCATACTAGATCTTTAGAATGATTTGAAATGATCAAGTATAACGAATTAAAAATCAATTTTCAATATATAGATTGCCAAATAAGAGACAAATCTCTATATTTACCGCTTACAGATGTACATATGAAAAATTATTATAAAAGAGTTGCACATGATAAATACATGTAATGGTACTTAATAAAATGTTAAACGTACATATATTTTGTAGCTTTGACATGGTGCTAAGAGCTGGTCAAGCAATTGGCCACTTATTCTCCACTTTTGGTGTTCAAAGCCACATTTTTTCCTCGCTCGATCACCAATGTTTTGGTCTGGGTATCTAAGATAAAATTTACTCCCTCCGCCCCAATTTATCTGTTTGATTTGACTTTTTGGGGTCATATTGACCTAATTTTGACTAAAAATTTCATATAGTATATAATCGAAAAAAATTATAAAAATTATATTATTTGAAAGTGTACGTATTCTACTTTAATACATATTCTTCCTTTTTTCAAAATAATGAAAGATTTATGTTTAATTTACGGTGAAATTTGAGTCAATATTACCACAAAAAGTCAAATAGGACACATAAATTAGGACGGAGGGAGTATTTTACACTATATGCAGTATAGAGCTTATACCATATGACGAGATAGCCTCATTAATTCAGGCATGTTTGTTAGGGCATCCATATCAATATCTCTATAGTTAAGTCTAAGAAAACGTACCTTGCAATAGTTGCTACAATAAGTAGCCTGAGTTTAAACAATTTGAGTACCCTGAAAATAATTTGTATGCCACAAAGAAAATAATTTGTATGCCACAAAGAAAGACCGAAATAAATTGTTTCATTTTGCCCTGCAATAACTTAATAGAATGAAAAACAAACACCAATTAACACCTAAAATAGTGAGCCTACATGGAAAAAGGAAGAGTACATGGATATAATTTGGGGGGCAAAAGCCCAAAGTAAATACCTATCATACATTATACAATATAAATACACAGCTCTAGCTGCTTGATTATACACAAAACTATAAATAGGTGCACCCACGATTCTCGGTAATATAGGCACGTCACTATGTAATATGTACATGTCCAATAGTGAGTTAGAATAGCCTGGAACTTTACGGAACTAATAGAGAGAGTGTTGTAGTTTAGTCTTTAAACTCTTGCTCTTTTTTAAAACTAAAATGCCCAAATTTGAGTTTTTATAATACAAAATTATTGGTTGATAAACAGCATCCCATTTTCCAGCTTGGCACTAGCTAAGTTTGGTTGGTTATTTATCCAGCACAACCACATTACCTCCACGTAGCAAAAACAATAACAACATTTGTAATAAGTTACTTAGTTTAGCTTGTATATAATTAGTTTTGCACTTGTACATTTTTACTTCCTGATTAAGCAATGAGAGCTTCTTGATGTTCTTCATGTATACTTGTTGAATAATGTAGAAGATCTGCAAATCTAACAAAAATAAAATAATTTTTCCAAAGTTTAAAATCACAGTATCATTATCCTGCAATCAAAATTTGCATTCGAAAGGTAATAAATCCTTCGTATGTACAAATAATGCTCTTCTCAAACATACGGAAAGTCCAAAAGAAAAACATGCCTAGAAATACTAATTTAAGCACAACTAAGTAAGTATTCTTACTAATTTATCATGAAAATAGCAGTAAACATAAAAATTGATCAGGAGATACATACTGAGAAATTCGTGGGCTTTAAGCTTTTTATTGACATACAGTTGAGGATGATGATCACAATCGAGTAAAGCATAGTACTCTTTTTTGATAATAGGTGCAAGTTGACGATAAATGGCAACCCATTTCTTGTTCTGATCTTCTATGTTAAGACCTCCCTTCCATTTGCTTGGTTAAGCAAGAAATCTAAGTTGAAGCAAAAACAATAACAACATTTGTAATAAGTTACTTAGTTTAGCTTGTATAGAATTAGTTTTGCACTTGTACATTTTTACTTCCTGATAAAGCAATGAGAGCTTCTTGATGTTCTTCATGAATACTTGCTGAATAATATAGAAGATCTGCAAATCTAACATGGTATCAGAGCGAGTTTCAATTTAATTCCTGGATTTGAATCTTTCACAGATCTTCTCGATCGGATCAATCAAGTGTTTTCAATCTCTGAATCATTATCTCGATCTCTAAACGCTTCAATCAGGTGTTTTCAATCTCTGAATCGTAGTTTCGATTTCTAAACTTTTTGTTTGATCTCTAGATTGTTTCTTCAATCTCTAAACTGTTTGTTAAATCTCTAAACTGATTCTTCGATCTCTGAATCGTAGCTTTTCTGATCTCTTAATCGCTGAAATTGTTAATTGCTTCTTTGCTTCTTTGCGATTATAATCATGATGTATCATTGTGATTAAGAACTAATTCTGAGAATGCTTGATTGTGTTAATTGCGTAATTTCTATGATTTTCTTCATCAAATCTGTTTAACACACCTCAATTAGAATAGTGTTGAAATCGTTGTGATCTTCACATTGGTGTGATTATAAACAATGACTTCTCCGACAACTACTCATTCTGATCAAGATAATACTAGAGTGATCCAGACTAATCAGGATCCTGTAAGTATCTACTATATTCATCCTTCAGATTCGTCTACAAATCAACTTGTTTCAGTCAAGTTTAATGGCGATGGTTTTACTAAATGTAAAAGAAGCATGATGCTCACTTTGTCTGCCAAAAATAAACTAGGCTTTGTGAATGGTACAATATGTGCACCTGATGTGTCATCCCCAGATTACAAGGCCTGGGAACGGTGTAATGACCTAGTTATTTCCTGGTTGTTGTATAACTTTGATGATAACATTGCTCGTAGCGTTTTGTTCCTAAAAACAGCACGAGCTATTTGGAAAGACTTGGAAAAACAATTTGGTTATATTTCCATGCCCCAAATCTCTTCATTGGAACATAAGTTGGCTGAATTAAACCAAGGACAACAGTTTGTTTCTGAGTTCTATACAAAACTCAAAAAAATTTGGGATAATTTGGATGATGCTTATCCTTTACCAACCTATTAAGAAGATTTACAAGATTAATTTTTAAAATGATTTTCTCGACGATTTAACCGTACGGATGTTAAGATATATCAATTCTAGTCTTTAGAAAAATTTTTAAAAAAATTTAAAATTCATTTTGCAAGTCAGGATTAGAAAAGTCCAGTAAAAGTACCTCTCCCGACAACGAGACTCGTTCCCGATTTACAAGATTAATTTTTAAAATGATTTTTTCGACGATCCAACCGTACGGATGTTAAGATATATCAATTTTAGTCGTATTAAAAAATTATTAAAAAATTTGAAATTCATCTTGCACGTCAGGATTAGTAAAATCGAGTAAAAGTACTCCTCTAGACATCGAGACTCGCTCTCGATTTAAAATATTAATTTTTAAAATGATTTTTTCGACGATCCAACCGTACGGATGTTAAGATATATTAATTCTTGTCATTTAAAAAAATTAATAAAAAAATTGAAATTCATCTTGCACATCAGGATTAAAAAAATCCAGTAAAAGCACCCATCCAAACAACGAGATTCGTTCCTGATTTACAAGATTAATTTTTAAAATGATTTTTTTGACGATCCAACCGTACAGATGTTAAGATATATCAATTTTAGTCATAAGAAAAAATTATTAAAAAATTTGAAATTTATCTTGCACGTCAGGATTAGAAAAATCCAGTAAAAGTACTCCTTTAGACAACGAGACTCGTCCCCGATTTACAAGATTAATTTTTAAAATGATTTTTTTGATGATCCAACCGTACGGATGTTAAGATATATAAATTTTAGTCATTTGAAAAAAATATTGAAAAATTTGAAATTCATCTTGCACATGAGGATTAGAAAAATCCAGTAAAAGTACCTCTTCCGACAACGAGACTCGTTCCTGATTTACAAGATTAATTTTTAAAATAATTTTTTCGACGATCCAACCATACGGATGTTAATATATATCAATTTTAGTCATAAGAAAAAATTATTAAAAAATTTTAAATTCATTTTGCAAGTAAGGATTAGAAAAATCCAGTGAAAGTACTCCTCTAGACAACGAGACTCGTTCCCGATTTACAAGATTAATTTTTAAAATAATTTTTCGACGATCCAACCCTACGGATGTTTATTTTAAAAATTAATCTTCCATTTGCTTGGTTAAGCAAGAAATCTAAGTTGAAGCAATTTATTTTTGGAGCGAAGACCTTTCCTTGAATCAACTTTTTTGTCCTCTTGAAAACACTGCTACTGCTTTAAATTACATCCCAGAATTAGTTTCTTGTTTCCACAAGCATCAACGTAAAAATCCATATTTGGACTTTCACCATTTCTTGATTCTTAAAACTTGGGTGTCTCAGGAAAGCCCACATTTTCGTTTTCGTAATTCGTAATTCATTACGACATTTTCACAAACATGTAGAAGGCTGCTTCGTTTCTTAGCAGAAGCATTTCTCATAACTTGTTGGTATTTGATCATTGCTTTATCAACGTCAGTAATAATTCATTTAAAACATTATGTATTTCTGTGTTGGTGAAGAGGCAGATATCAGTTTCGGAAGGTATAAAGACTATAACAGAATTTAAGACTAAGACTATATTGGTTATGTTTTAGGGAGACGTGAGGGACTTCTGGATAATAAAATATAAAAAAGTAGCTCAAAAAATAGAAAAATTACCTAGAAGAATGCTAGGGACTGCCACATCAGCCGACTGAAATTTTCCTTTATATAAATATAAGAAGATTGTTAGTGCTAATAAATATATTATCACTGCTAATCACTGTCAATTCTGTCAACTTGCATAATATAATTACTAGCGTAAAAACCCGTGCGAGGCACAGACTTACATATATATTGAAATATTATCTCGAACAAGTTTGCATGTATACAAAAATAAATTTTTAATATGATAACTGAACATTTTAACTTTTCACTGAATTGTCTAACTTCTTTTTGTATACATACTATTAAAACAGTATTAAATAATTTTAGTGGTGAAAACTTATTTTTTATCGTACAATTTGATTTTAACTTACCCTAATAATTTTGAGATTTGATATTTATTGAAAGGTATGTGATACAAATTAATAAAAAAATCAAAAATATATAATCGTAACAAAAATATTTGAAATTATTTGTAGGTATATGTATCGGGTCACTTCGGGGTCGGGGATTACTATCCCCGCTGCTGATCCTCGAACACACCTTGAATCCGAAACGGAGATTCTTTTCGTTACCGGTCTATGCCACAACGGGGATTTCCACGGGGATGCGGAGAATAATTAAAAATAATAATTTTTTATTTTTAGTATATTTTTTAAATAAAAAATAATCTACTAATTCGTAATACATATAAATATTGATAATATCTCATGTTTTTTAATATTAAATCATATTAAAATCGATTTATAATCTAAATAAATGACAAATTAAAAATCTCTATTACATATAATGTAAAAAAATAGATCATTAAAATTATAGATTTTTTAAAATTATAATATTTTTTTAAATACTGTTTTTATAAAACTTTATTTAATAAAATATATAAAAATTTTATATCTCATTCTGATATATATATATATATATATATATATATATATATATATATATATAAATATATATATATATATATATAAACCAATCGGGGTTGATTAAAAAAATTTATAAATGTGAAGTGAATGAAACAAATTGGAAATGAATATGAGGTGAGTGAAAAAATATGAGGTGGTGTCATTTTTAAAATTTTATAATAAAATTACCAAAACTAAATAAAAAGGAGGCACGTAAATAATATATACCAACAGTTTATATACTCAAAAATTGAAGTAATAAAAAGGAACTTGATAAAAAGAGAGGATGTAGCTTATCTAATAAAAATTTTAAGATAATTCAACAAGTGATGTATTGCAATGGTACTGACATGAAATGTTTGAGTAGGAGGTGTGGTGTTCGATTCTTACGGAGATATAATGTTATACTTATTTTTAACATAAACTATATGAGGATGACATTTTTATAATTTTTAAACATAAAAGAGCAAAATTGTAATTTGACAGCCATTAAAATGGCTCAATTTACCCTTTTGTCCTTTATAATAAAACTACAACAACTAAATAAAAAGGAAGCACGTAAATAATATATACCAAAATTTTATATACTCAAAAATTAAAGTAATTAAAACGAAATTGATAAAAAGAGAGGATGTAGCTAATTTAATAAAAAATTTAAAATTAACTCAAGAAGTGATGTAGCGCAATGGTAGTGACATGAAATGTTTGAGTAGGAGATGTCGTATTTGATTCTTAGGAGATATAATGTTATACTATATGATGATGGTATTTTTATAATTTTTCAACAATGAAGGGCAAAATTGTAATTTGACAACCATTAAAATGGCTCAATTTGATAGAAGAAGATTTTACTTGTCTTTCTTTTAATATATAAAAGTTATTATAAAGAATAATGTAAAGAATTGGTGATATGGTTCAAAAAGAAAAGCGTAAAGAAATGAGAAGGACAGAGAAAATAATGTTTAAATTTTTTATATTAAAACATTTTAAGAGTTAATTTTTGAATAGCAAAAAAAGGAATATCTTCATTCATAAAAAAATGAAGAAAAAAATAAATCGAACTGGTCTCATTGCATTGGCCTATTTTTATTGAACCTATAAAAATGGTTTTTACAAAGAAATACAACAATTGAACTTTTGCTCTTGTCGGGCTTAGCCCAACAAAAAGAAGCCCATGATCAGGTGAATGCTTCATCACGATTTCCAGTGATTCACCGGAATCATTAGCCGGAACTTGAAGTTATATATCTAGCAGGTCTTGAACAATCTGATGGATGAGTGTGTACTTGTAAAACCTCTTCATCATCATTCTCGAGGCTGCTCAACTATGGTAACTTCGTATTTTCTATTTGTCTTGATTTTATTGTTAAACCTTTTAAAGTAATAAGGTCGGTCCAAGAAAAAATATCATTTTAACGAGTTTATTATTTTACCGCGAGTAAAATATAGTCTGTCCATTATGTTGTGATCGGAAAAAAAATATTATTTTAACGAGGTTATTATTTTATTGATTATTACTTCACTGAGGTTTAACTGTAATAACAAATGCAATTCATGGGTTTATTTTTAATATTTTTTATAATTTTCTTTATATTTTAATATATATATTTATGTTTTTTAAATATGATACTGATAATGTTATGATTCCAATATGCTTTTATTGTGCATAATAATATTATCTTAATTTGTATATTAATATATTTAAATTGGATATAGATATAACTATTTAAAGAACTAACGAATTATTATGATTTTGGATTGTAAATTTATGTTAACACTTTGTATTGGATTTTTATAAGCATGTTTATGTTAAATTCTAATAAGGTGATTTTACAAATTTTGTTGATACAAAGTTAGCATGTTGAACACACAATACCGACCAATGATTTGTTGTGAATTCCACTTTAATATAGTAGTATAGATAGATATAGATTTGAGTATCTAGTTTTATGATTGATTGTTACAAAATGACTAACAATTAACTTTGTTCTGGCCCCAGATTTATTAGAATCTTTTGTACTAGATATATGTCTAATTATTCAAAAAGGAAAACTTTGTTCCTGATAATTAAAATATCTAGCTATAATTTATGTTAATATTGAATTAATGTTGATGTAACGAATCGTTTTTAGCAAAATTTGGAGATAAGTCGGTTAATATGAGAATTCGGGAAGAGTTGGCATTGACCAATAATATGCGAAACAAAGTTGCGGAAAACGTGTTTTTTGAATGCGTTTTAGTGCAAGGCATATGTCGAATGTGTTGCGCACAAACACAATTTTATGATGCAATTTACTTGCTTGTTTTCTGGGTAATGTAATATTTTTATGAGAAATTCTAGATGTCTGAAAAATATTTCCAAAAACGTTCTCAAATGCAGTAGTGTCATGTTATAATTGGTGATTCCCTTTAAAAAATAATGGAGCACTCGTGCATAAATATGCGCCCACAAATTAAAACTCGCCATGTGTCATTGGGGAACTTTTTTGGGAGTATTTTGGGATCTCTAGGATTGCTCATAATTTATTGCATTTATTTCGAACAAATATAAATATGACTGTTTTATTGTTTTATTATTTGCAGATGCCAAAACTCTCAACTTGTTCAGGTATGCTACTTTGGCCTCCCTTAATCCTGTCCTATTTTTGATCATCTTCCCCTCCTCTTAAGCTCCAAATATGAATTATTACTCTGTCCGTATCCTTTTTCATTTGAATTTTAATTTTATGATACCTATCTGATTTTCTTGAAGCTTAAGTAGAAGTCATTTCCTCAATCATTATTTTAGAGTCAAAAAAACAATAATATTCACCGTTATTACTAGTAAAGGGAAGATATGGAATTAGCACTCATTATATAGTTTAAATTATAATGTATACTGAAAGACAAAAAATATTATCTTGAATTTATGCCACTTCTTTACATCCTTCATGTTCAATAGTTTCCTATGTGCATTAGAGGAAGCTTCTTCTTCAATGAAGTCTCATCCTACCATTGACATTTCTGATTTTTAATTGTTTTGCTACCCTTATTCAGTGTTAAAATTGAATACAGGTAAAAATGGCTTGTTGTTAAGCAGATCTTTGTCTATATACAATAGTTTGTGAATCCTTTAGTGTATATAATACTGTATAACCTAATGTTTTGAAGATTAAGGATTTTTGCATTAGAGTATTAATAAAATCTGTTTTTTATTAATAAGGAGTATTAATACGCCATCTTTTTATCTGTTTTTTTAATAAAATCAAGATTTTTTTAAATAAAATCTGGTTAAGTACCTTGTTATCAAGGTTGTTATGTGCACATCTTTTTGGGATGTTAATATTCCGTTTTGATGTTTTGATGTTAATATGATTAATAAGGAGTATTAATACGCCATCTTTTTATCTGTTTTTTTAATAAAATCAAGATTTTTTTAAATAAAATCTGGTTAAGTACCTTGTTATCAAGGTTGTTATGTGCACATCTTTTTGGGATGTTAATATTCGGTTTTGATGTTTTTGTGTGTCTTCGGTATTTTTTCTGAGAAGAATTTCTATGGTATTTTGGGAAATCTGTAAATCTCGCATCAAATCTAGGACGGTGGTAGATATTGCAAGAGTTTACCCTTCCCAATCAAAAATTATTCATAATTCTAAATATTGGGCTACAGATGATGCTTATGTGAAGGTCGATTGTAAATGCTATTAGTTTCACGACTAATGTAGGTTGGATTGCTCGAGATATCATTGTAACACTTTTTAGATCAAAGAATCTACATATTGTAGATGTTAAGCGATTTGAAAACAAAATAATCATTTGTCTATGTTGTTTTTTATTTCACAATTAGATTGTATTTGACATTTCGGAGCTTTGTTCTGGCTGTATTTTAATATTTTAATAAAATTTTCTCTTGTTCGTCAAAATATAAATTTAAATTAATTTTTTATAAAAGTTTGAATATTTTAGCGGTAAAAGCAAGGGAAATTTCACCGTGAAGAATTTATTCAACGATCTTAATTTTGATGAATAAAATATTGTTTTGATTATGTTTTTATTATCATACATGTGGACTAATATTGTTTCATTGCAAAATTATATAAAATTATAGTTTTAAGTGATTTTTGAATACATTTCGATAAATATCAATAACGTATTTCAGGTACAATATTAATTTTTTAACTCTTTTTTAGAAAATTTTGTAAATTTTAGCATTAAAAGCTAGAGAAATTTTACAATAAGGGATCTATTCAATGATCCTAATTTTGATAAATAATTTAATTAATCTGATCATGTTTTAATTAAATTTTAGTTTATTTTCTAAAATCATCCTTCTTTATAATACATGAGTTAACAATATTATTGAGTTAATCAATCACATATTTTCTATTAAATTTTAACCAATGGAATGTCACATCTAAAAAATAGACCAATCTGATTACAAGTTTACTATTTCCATACATAGCGTTCGTCTCTTATAAAATCCGAGTCTAACTAAGTATGCAGTTAACCAATCAGAAAATTCTGACCAATAAAAAAGAACTTGGAAATTTTAGACCAGTCATAATTATCTTAAATTTCCTTATTTACCATTCTCATCCAATGATATTAATCATAATTAGTTAATAACCATAATTAGTTAATGATTCTAATTTAAATATAGAAGTATAAAAATTTATCTAGTTACGTTGGATTTTATTTCATCTCTATCTTGAGTTCTAAATATCAGATTTTGACAAATTTACAACCCACTCAAAACTCACGAAATTTGCTTTAATTTAGTGATGGTTTAAATATTATTAACTAACAAAAAGTATCCCAAAATTAAAGAGAAAAGACATGTACGAATTTTGCATTAAGCATTTAGTTATTATTTAGAATACCCACTTATTTTTTGTTTGAATAATGAAATCTAGAATTCCGTTTTAGATCGAACAATTGTCATATATTATTTTAGAAACTTTGATGGTCCTTTGAAAGAGTTGAGGAAATAAATAATCAAATTGGCGTTGGAACAAAGAAAATAATTAATTTTCTTAGCAAATTTTCAATTGAATTTATTTGATTTTATTTTTGTTTTAACGTTAATTCAAAAAATCAGATTTTACAGCATACGCGAATCTCCTAATATATATATATATATATATATATATATATAGGGTCTTACTCCAATGAGAACCCTATTATTGTGAGATATGAGATCTAATCCTATGCACTCATTTAAATACAACATATTCATCACTCATCGTTTATTTAATATTGAATATTTATAATTCATCTTCTATCAAATTCAACCACCCATCAACCACCACCACCTTCGGTGATAACCATTTTCGGCCACCATCACCTCCGTCGACCACCAGAAAATCACAACCGTCAAATATAAAATCACCACAATCAAATCAAAAATCACCACCTGAAAATAAAAAATCACCACCAAAAAATGATAAATCACTGCCGGAAACTAGAAATCACCACGTTCATCCACTTTCTTCCCATCAGATCCGGTCACGATCACCAACTCCGACCAAAATTACCAGGACAACCACCATACTACAACTCTATCTGGCCATGCACCGACCACCAAAATCAAAAAATTCACCATCGTCGAAGAAAAATTAATAAAATCAAACACATAGTCCAGTAAATCAAACTATCATGACCATCAAACCACAATCATTTATCTTTGTCTTTGACTAATCATTGCTTTTGACTAGAAAATCACCGGATATTAAACTGGTTCACCAAAATCCTCAGATTTGAATTGAAAATCACCAAATTGCCTCAATTTTGAAACTCGAACAGAGCTTTAATGGCTTCTCTATCACCTACTGGATCCCTGCACGCCAATCTCTTCATCCGGAACGTAGTCGAATAATTAACTGAAGCACCTAATCTGAATTTTGGCTTGCGAGACATTTGCAATTCGAGGCTGATTTTAAGGATGATTAGAGATGTTGAGGATGGCGGAGATGTGTCGTCGAAGTTTCAGGTGGTGTAGTGGTAAAGGATGGCGTTGGAGTTGAAGGAGATGTTAGATGCAGGAGGAAGGTGGGTGCGGGAGAAGAGGGGCGAGAGAGAAAGAGGTCTGGTGTTTTACCGACAACGGTGGCAGCCGATTTTTTCTGGCAATGATGGCAGCCGGTGGTCGGTGGAAGAGGCCGGCCGGTAGGGAAGGAGGTGAGGTGGTAAGGAAGGAGGTGGTTAGATGATAGTGATTAAAAGTAAAAAACAGAACTTAAAATATAAATGTATGGATAAGATTTAATCAATATATATAAAATATATGGATACGATTGGTTCTCATATCTCATAATAGTGGGGCTTCTCATTTGAGTAACTCCATATATATATATATATATATTAAGTGATGATTTACAAAATAGCATACAACTAAAATTACATGTATTTCCTCTCATACTTTGATTAGTCATGTTTCTTTTAATTTTTATTTTGACTTTATCATTTGTTAGATAAATAAGATTTTGACGAATTTACAACATACATGAACCTCACAAAATAATATTTAATTAAGGTATGGTTTAAAAATTGTTATATAGCTAAAATTATTCAGAAACTGAAGTGAAAACAAAGTTACGAAATTTGCATCAAGTATTTATTTATATATAGAAAATCTACTTCTTTGTTGTTTAAATAATTAAATTATAAATATTTCTTTATTTAGAGCCTACATTTATCATCTCTTTATTTCAAGATCCAACGGTCCTTTGAGATAGTTAAACAAAAAAAGTATTTATAGGTTTTCGTTTTGATTTTATTTTGATTTTATCTTGAGTTCTAGAATTCAAACTTTGGCAATTTTACGGCCATGCAAAACTCAAAAAATGATCTTTAATTTACAGATCATCATAGAAAACAGAAAAGACAACTTGGAAAAAATAAAATCCTTTATTCACAAAAATATGCATTAATGAAGAATCGATGTAAACATAAATAGATATGAAAAATGAGTATAGTAAAAAGTATATAAAACAAAGAAGTAACAAACAAAATTCATTTTTCAAAAGTTCGACAAATAGATGAAGATCGATAAAAAAGAAATATATATATATATATGTATATATTATATGTCTAGTATGTAAAATTAGTGGTAGAACTTAAGAGTAATATTAAAAATGAGTAATTGAGACTACTTTTAAAAGTGCGATCTTTATAAATTTTTTTAATCGATTATCTATGGAACATATAGACAAATATTACACAATTTATCTAAAAAAGATAATAATAAGTAATTTACCCCATAAATAATAAATTTTACAGTCTTATAATACATTGAATTATTTTATAATTTGCATACCTAATTTTAAGTAATAAAAATAATATTTTGCACTTTATAAAATGGAGAAATTGGTAATTTTAAGGGTTTTTTTTAAAATATTTCTTTCTTTTTATTTGTCACATTTGAATTTTGACTAGTCAAATTGAACAAAGTTTGAATAAAATTTATTAATATTTTGTAAATTAATATGTTGGAAGAAATTGATGATATCAGTATATAAACTATCACAGTTTATTATCATTATTTGATATCAGAATTTACTGAAGGTGACGTCATAAGTATCTGTCTATCAGTATTTGATGATCAGTACTCAGTCACATCAGTAGATATCAAAGAAGGAAAGGAATTGCATAATTTAAGACCGTGAAGAACTTTACTTACAGAAGCAATCATACATAGATATGTATTAGGATTCCTTATTGTAATAGAATATGATTTCTTTATTGATTGGGTAAATATGTACTATATAAGCACATATTATGTTTACACTATAGGTGTAACAAATTGTTATATCTTTTATATAATTCATCTTTTTGAGAGGGTACTTTTGTTACAGTTTGTATCTGATTAATATAAAAAGTGGTGATTATGTTAATCTTTATCGAATTGTTTGCATAAACTATATTCACCCCTCTACACTTGTATTAGAGACGTAACAATTGGCAGACAAAGAACCACAACAGAATCGACCACCCCAGCCATACCACAAATTAACAATAATATGAGTAAGTATAAGGCTATCATGTTTCCAATCCTAAAGATAGATGAATATCCAATTTGGAAGGTTAAGATGGCCATGTGTTTGGAAGGTACATATCATGAATATCTAAGCAGGATTTATGATGGTCCTCATAGGCCAATGAAGTTGGCCGTAGCAATTGCGGGTCAAGAAAAAAAGATGGTTGATAAATCAAAGAAAGACTATACTACAAAAGATCTATCATCAATCATGAAAGATGCAAAAGCAAGACATATCTTGCATAGCACTCTTGATAGTGTTATGTCCAATAGGGTTATTGGATGTAAAACACTAAGAAGTAAAGTGTCAAGGTACTTCTGCTATCAAGAAAAATAAGAGAACAATACTTACTCGGAAATATGAGCACTTTGACTCAATAGACAATGAGTTCTTAACTGAGACCTATGATAGATTTTAAAAAGTGTTGAATGACTTATCTCTTGTCAACAAGGAATATGACTTAGAGGACTCAAACTTGAAGTTTCTACTTGCACTCCGTGAAAAGCAGGAGTTTAAGGTCACATCAATAAGGGATAATTATGAGCTTGAAGAAATATATCTAGATGAGATCTATGGCATATTGAAGACTCATGAACTCGAGATGGAGCAAATAAGCAAGAGAAAAGGATCAAAGTCTAGACCAACTGCACTTAAAGTTGAAGATTTTTAATGTGTTTGAATGTTTTCTAGTGTGCTTACTCATAACATTACAAATGATAAACTAAACATATTATTCTATCGATTAAAAGTTTATCACCCTTGGTAAATAATACTGTAGTTAAAGCGATAGTTTTTGAATGTGGTGTGTGTATGTTAGTTTTTTAAATGAATATCAATTTATCAAAAAAAATGATTACAATTTGAAACTCTTTTATCTATTGATATATGTGCAAACATAAATAATTGTAATGTACTGCAAAAGTTGTAACCAAATTTAGCAGTATTTAAAAATTTGACATTAGAAAATTTTAAGTAAGAGATAATTTTTGAAATGGCAAAAGAAAAAGAATATCTTCATTCATAAAAAAAATGTAGCAAAAAATAAATAGAACTGGACTCAGTGCATTGGCCTCACTGCATTGTCCTTTTTTATTGAACCTATAAAAATGGTTTACAAAGAAAAACAACAATTTAACCTATGGGCTTAGCTCAATAAAAAAAAGATTAACCTAGCACCCAGGCCTCACAAGACCATTACCAGGTGAATGCATGTCACAATTTCCGGTCATCCACAGGAATCATTAGCCGGAATGTGAAGTTATCTGTACTTGTTAAACCTCTTCATCATCATTCCCGAGACTGCTCAACTATGGTAACTTCTTATTTTTCTATTTAGTTGTTAACTAGTGAAGGATTTTATATTTTTCTTGATTTTATTGAAAAATATACTAGCTAATAACCAATGCAATTTAGGGCTTTAATTTTAATATTTTTTATAATTTTCTTTATATATGTGTGTTATATATATGTGTGTATATACATATATATATATTACGTCATTTGAATATGATATTGATAATGTTATGATTCTTATATGCTTTTATTGTGCATGATAATATTATCTTAATTTGGATATTAATATATATAAATTGGATATAGATATAACTATTTAAAGGACTAACGAATTATTATGATTTCAGATTGTAAATTTATGTTATCACTTTGTATTGGATTTTTATAAGCATGTTTTCTTAAATTTTAATAAGCTGATTTTTCAAATTTCTTTGATGTATTGGGTTTTGATAAGCATGTTTGTCTTAAATTCCAATAAGTCGATTTTACAAATTTTGTTGATAGAAAGTAAGTCGGTTGAACACATAGTACTGACCAATGATTTTTTTATGAATTCCGCTTTAATATAGTAGTATAGATAGATATAGATTTGAGTATCTAGTTTCACAATTGTTTGTTTCGTACAAAATGACTAACAATTAACTTTTTCTCACCCCAAGATTTATTAGAATCTTTTGTACTAGATATATGTCTAATTATTCAAAAAAGAAAAATGTGTTCCTCATAATTAAAATATCTAGCTGTAATTTATATTAATATTGAATTAATTGATGTAACGAATCGTTTTTAGCAAAATTTGGAGATAAGACGAAGAATATAAGCATTCGGGAAGAGTTGGCATTGACCAATAATATGCGAAACAAAGTTGCAGAAAACGTGTTTTTTGAATGCGTTTTAGTGCAAGGTATGTGTCGAATGTGTTATGCTCAAACACAATTTTATGATGCAATTTACTTGCTTGTTTTCTAGGTAATGTAATATTTTTATGAGAAATTCTAGATGTCCGAAAAATATTTCCAAAAACGTTCTCAAATGCAGAAGTGTCATGTTATATCTGGTGATTACCTAAAAAATAATGGAGCCCACAAATTAAAACTCCCCTGTGTCATTTGAGAACTTTTTTTGAAGATTTTTGGGATCTCTAGGATTGCGCATAATTTATTGCATTTATTTTAACAAATATAAAAATGACTGTTTTATTATTTGCAGATGCCAAAACTCTCAACTTGTTCAGGTATGTTACTTTGGCCTCCCTCAATCCTGTCCTATTTTTGATCATCTTCCCCTCCTCTTAAGCTCCAAATATGAATTATTACTCTGGCGGTATCCTTTTTCATTTGAATTTTAATTTTATGGTACCTATTTGATTTTCTTGAAGCTTAAGTAGAAGCCATTTCCTCAATCATTGTTTTAAAAAAAAACAAAAATATTCACGGTTATTACTAGTAAAGGGAAGATATGAAATTAGCACTTATTATAGAGTTTAAATTATAATGTATACTGAAAGACAAAAAATATTATCTTGAATTTATGCCACTTCTTTACATCCTTCATGTTCAATAGTTTCCTATGTGCATTAGAGGAAGCTTCTTCTTCAATGAAGTCTCATCCTACCATTGACATTTCTGATTTTTAATTGTTTTGCTACCCTTATTCAGTGTTGAAATTGAATACAGGTAAAAATGGCTTGTTGTTAAGCAGATCTTTGTCTATAAACAATAGTTTGTGAATCTTTTAGTGTATATAATACTGTATAACCTAATGTTTTGAAGATTAAGGATTTTTGCATTAGAGTATTAATCGTTAGAATACAGGTACAAAATTAAATGCAAATGCATAATTGCCTATTCGGTACCTCAATTTTGCGTTAAAATTACAGGTTATCTTCTTTTTATCGTAGAAAGAATTAGATTTGTGAATAAATATGTATCTTGCATACCCCTATTCAGTTTAACATTTACCCTTTAAGGTACCTATGCCCAGCTCTGCCAAGGGTATCAGATGCTGGACAGTGTATTTCAGAGTTAAAATTTGGCAAAACGGATGGGTACACGTGTCAGATTGGAATTTCATCGGCATAAATGCAACTCAAGCAGTTGGGATAGTATATGCATCATTGATAATTTAATATTTATTATTTCTCTCCTTTGTAGTTAGTGCTTTAAGACTAGTTAGTGATGTGGTTCATGCATATATTTTTTTAATTTCAGTCTGTTATTAGATATTCGTTGGAATGCAATTAAGATGGAATTTTATTGAATGTGGTGATCTTAAGTATTCACTTACGTGTTTCAGTTGTAATCGTAATATCATTAATGGTTCGGTTAATATGATCTGAAATGTTTGACTATACACTATGTTGCAAAATGTGTTGAATGCACGAGTAGCGGATGACATTAATTCGCATCATATACATTTACTGCAGGCTTACAGCAGTGCAACAATATAAATCTCTCTTTGAGTTTATCACCTCTGCAGTCTGCATCCGGAATCACAAAATTTACTTTCGAGGATGGACTTGAATCGCATGGTTGAACAGATTGCTGAGACTAGGCAACACCTGTTTGCTGAGGTTTTATGATCGTTACCTTTTGTATCACTATGTGTTCTGTTACTTAGGATCTGTAACTCACAAGAACTGCTGATTTTTATCTACTATGATCTTTAAGTTGCAATTTAGCAACTATATGTGTATCTTGATTTCATTATATTTAGAGTTAATTACATGATTCTCAATTCCTTTGACAAAACTTTGTTGGTGCTAGAAAATAGCAATTTGATGAAACTGGTTTTGCAGGGTCACCTAAATGAGAACTTTAGTGCACTGGAAAACTTTGGACAGAGAAATAATATGGAGTTCTATGCCGAGGAAGCTCTGAACTTATTTTTTGAGAGAACAGGGAATGTGCTCACAGAAATGGAGCAAGAACTGTGAGCTCTCTATATTTAAGAATAGTTGTCAAATTTCACTGTATTTAAAAACTTATAATTTAAATTTCTCTGACGGTGATAACATATTTTGATATTTCGCAGAAAGAAAACTCCTCTTGATCTTCATTCAGTCTTGGTATTAAGTACGCAGCTGAAAAGTCACTGCATCAGGTGGGAAACTATGTGGTTGACAAGAAAATTAATATGACTTTTTCCTGGAATAGTTTTAATTTCTCATTTGACATCGTATTCAGTTCGTCTGAAAAGTTAAAGAAAAAATTTTAAATTTAAGTGTCTGCAATTGTCTACATATCTTAAAGTTTAATGAGCATTGGTTAATTATCACATGGTTTTTAAATTATCATGCTAATATACTTTAATTGCATTTTTTTAGCGTTGGAGCTGCTAATGTGCAATCTAAGGTGGTTAAATTTGAAAATCCGATATATTATGAAGTGGCACATCTCTTGGAATATAGGAATGATCCGCAGAGGTATGACCTATCACAAACTAGACCAGAAATGCCAAGTATAACATACCTGTTTCAGATGTTATACTTCTATGATTAATAAGTGTCTATTGCAGTAAACAAAAGAGTTATAAGTGCCTCACTGATACGTAGTACTAATTTTTAGGGGGTTTGACCACTTTATCTAATTTCTTTTGTGGCATGTTACATATTCTTAAAGAGTTTCAACCTTTTTCCTAGAATTCAGAAATGAATAGTATATCTTAATAACCTGTCGACTAACTTATTCGTGGATGTAAGCAGTCTTCAGGAAGCTTTAAGAGAAGTGAAGCTTGAGCGTGAAAGGTTCAAGAACAGAATAGAGCTGTATTTTAGGGTAAGCCTTCATCCCGTTCCCAGTCTTATTACATGCATGTTTTGGCATAATAATTCCAAATTTTCTAATATATTTCAGATGAAAGTTTGGGATCCACCTTCAGTAATTGAGGACAACCCCGGGTTCGAGGAGGAAGGAAATACCGACGAGGAGTAGTCCGCTCTGCAGCTGAAAGCAGTGTTGAACTGGTCGTGTCACAGCTATTGTGTTTTGGAGTCTGTTTTCATTTAAATAAATAAAAGTCCTGTAATCAGGAAGGATGATTTGAACTTGGTGTTTATGTTTTTGTGTTTGGGGACATGTTGGTCTCCATGTTATGTTTTGTGGACATGTTTTTCAATGTATTTGAACGTGATCTATATATGCTATGTTCTGTTTTTTGTTCGTGGAAATGTTTTAATCAACTTGTTTGGTATATTTTTAATCAACAAGTGTAAATTGTTTCCGAATTATTGGCAAATACACAACAAAATATATGTAACGTTTTACTACTAAGAGATGCAAGAAAAATTTACTTCTATAATTCGTATGCTACCTTGTCTCTGGTCGCCATAGCTTCTGTTTTATGAAGGGCATAATATCATGAATTCAGGCAACCTCAGGCTCATAAATCATTACTGCTAGTCATAAGATAAGAAGCTTGAACGAGAAAAAAAATATCATTCAATCAGATGCACGACAAATTACCGCAAGATATCACAAAGTTTCCTTTCAATTTTCGAAGGTATGAAATTACCAATATTCTTTCTTCAAATGTATCAAAAATTTAGGGAACAATCGTTACAAGAGCAGCCTCATAAGGGAGGTTAGAATAAAGAAAAAAACAATCAATTAATTGAATGATGATGTGAATCAACGACCCTGGCAAATTAATCTATGAGACTGATCAGCTATCTTAACAAGGGTCAAAAATGATTGGAACTAAATTTGTGTTGAAGGCCTTCATCGCCATCAGATCATGAGAAAAATAATATTTGCAAGTCCTTGCTGACTATCAAATGCACAACAGATATAATCACATGTTTACTTTTGGTTGAAATGCAGTTCTATACGTCCAATTTCTTGGGATCCCGCCAGTGAGTCAAAGTTTTAGACAACAAACCAAGAATTGAGATCTTTGCTGGAGCTCCTCTCCTTCCGTAAAGGTGTTTTCCGCCCAAATCTGTAAATTTCGGACCCTTTTCCTTGCTTCTTTCAATCTGCCAAAACCATAATTCAGATTGTTAACAAAAATCAACAGCTTATTTCAAGTTCCGTTCACTAGTGCTCAGATCTTGCAAAGAATATATAGCACATCACTAAATAAATTATCAAAAATACATACCAGTACTAACATATTAATACAGAAGAAGTGGCCATCTTTTGAATAAGTGAATCAGAACCATAGATTAAGTAAAAATTTCCTGATTTTAAACTGGAACCTTCCATACCAATAACCAATAAAGAGAAAGTTGACAAGAACAGAATAACATGCCATGTGTATTTTCCCATTCTTCAGGTGGTACCGAATACCAGACCAATTGATAGACTGAGAAAAATGAGAACGCAGCGCGGAAAAGGGGTATAAGAAATTGTCCACCAGCATTGCAACGAACACCTGTTCAAACCCTTGATATTGATTAGTATATTCATCATTGTGTCCCCGTGGACTAACAAAATGTTGTGGGAAAAGAATGGATGATCAAGCTAGTGGTTACTATGTAATAAGAAGCGAGTGAAAGTGAAGGCGCCTGTGGAGATAACATGGTACATAGCTGAACTTCTATTCTTGTCAAGTTCCACATTGAAAGTAGTTCTACAACAGTACACAATGCTTGGAGCCCAACCCACAAACCTGGGAAAATATCCTGTATCTTGTCCAAGTCTAAGCACTAGCAGCTGCCATCGTTAATCCATTTTACATTTCGATACAAATAATAGTACGACAGAAACTAGAATCAGATAAATATATAGGCTTGTATTCAAATACAAACCATTTAGCCTACAAATTAAGGGAAACAACATTTATATTGTCAGGGTTACTGCATATGTAAAATATGTAAAATATTATCTTAGTGCTGCTGGAATATGTAAAATGCACAGTAAAGCCCTATAGCCCAAGTCTGTAGGAGTAGAACACTCTATCTGCATCAGAGAACCTACCTAAAAATAAGTAGTAGTGTTCTCACCAGCAGAAGTGAAGTCTGTTTAATTTCTCCCGGAAAATAATCCGCAAAACATTATCTTAGTGCTGCTGGAATATGAATCATTGTGATGATATACGGTGCTACAAAACTCGCAACATTCAAACAATAATCTAAATTACAAACTTAAAATACACAAAACATTAAACAAATAAGAAATCTTACACGATTTGGGTGAAACATTCACAACATTCGAGTTGGGTCCTCGAACTGCAGTTTTCTCGATTTTAAAGTGTTCTTCTTGGCTTTCACATATTGCTCAACAATCTTATCAAGCCTATGATTTCGTTCATGATTAACTCTTACTTGTCTTCAATAACTTGAGATTATTCTCGCAAATTAATATGGGGAGATTTTAGAGATAGTGGTGAAAAAGCGGGAGAAAAAAGATTTTCGGAATAAAATTTGAATTTTGAGGGTGAATGACTGAGATACTGGGATTCTATTTCAATCAAAATATCAAACTTTTAGGAATAAAGTTAGAATTGAATCCGACAGAAAACCGGAATTTTAGGAGTTTGGGACAATTTGGTACTACGACCGATTAATTGAGAAAAAGAGTGAGAAAAAATAGATAATAGTGATGTGGGGGTGGGGGTTTAAAATTAACGTTATGAAATTAATTAATAACCAATAAAAAACTAACTGATATTTTTTTAAAAGTAAAATATATATATTAGTTTTTCCTTCCAATATTTCAAAAATGAGCATAAACAATTATATTAAATATTATAACCAGAAGCTAATGTTCGAGCAGTGCATGTCATTAGTTAACCATAATTGATACATATCTTTTTTGAGTTTTTCTCCACTAATATCTATGAAGATACCCACCTCTTAATTATGTAATCAACTTGATTATTAGACGAATGATTCGACTTACCAGTTTTGCTCATAGTTTATACATTATTTTATTATAATATTCATCAACTGCCGCTGCAGATAAAAATCCTCCAAAATATATATTCTCGAGCAACCATTTTCTGATAGTTGAACCTTTGAGTTCTTTCTTTCTGTTTTAATTGAGAAGTTGGTTCATGTCATAGTTGAAATTTAAAGTGCAGGAGTGTGACACTAAATGCCAGGAACAACATTATGCTCTTGTCAAACTTTTCAAATTGTGAACAAATTTTATGTTTCACCTTTGCACAGTGTCAGCATCAAGTGTAACTATGGGCTAAAAATGTAAAATTTGAATAAAGGTATTAAACATTGAGAGAAATTAACATACACGTTTGTCAATTAAGCACTTCTCGATTTCCTAAAAAATGAAGAACACTCCTGAATTGCTGGATTGTGGTTAAGACAAACTATTGATACAAAAGAAACAAATCCACCATGCCCCCCGTTTTCAATAGCTGAACTTATCAAAAAGTTTGTATAATATGACTATTTACGTGCACAAGTTTAAAGGTAATGGTTCCAAGGTCATAATTTGTATTTTAAAAAAAATCATTATACGTTATTAATCACTAATAATCACAAACACTACAAATAGAACATGAAAATAATATTATTTTTGTATCATTCAACAACTTGCATCTATGTCCGAAGTAATTCCTGAGTCATCTTCATTGGTTCTCATCATATATTTCTCTCTAAAATCAATGAAAGTGTAACGTAAAGTTGAGCTATAAGAATGGGTCATTTCATCTGACAACTCTACACAGAACTATTATGTTGTAACTATTAAGTTGTAGGACAGAGTGTAAAGTCCCATTAGCTTAAAACTGGAAAACAAAAAATATTTAAACTAAAATAGAAAAACTTCTTAAACACTAAAGAGTACAAATTCTTAAACATAAATGGTGCTACCTTTTGGCACATAAAAACAATGAGAGGATACATATCCAAACAATAATTTCTAATTTTTCTTTCGAGCCTCACTGATTTTATTTTATATACCAATTTAAGAAGAAAATAAATGATCAATAATTGTATTCTCTATTCTTCTTCATTTTTATTTTATTTCACATTTCTAGAGCCTTAAATATGACATTGAACCTCTATTGTATTCAAGGTCCAAACACACTTCACACCTCATTTACATTAATAATTTATATGCCCAGGAAATTAATAAAACTATAAACAATATAAAGATAATCATACATATGTTTTATTCTTCTTATTCTATTGAGCACCGATCATGAATACACAATTGCATCATGACAATCAGCTATTTTTTCTTCACTTTTGCAGCAATTTCTAGAATGCTACATGATGATGGAAAATAAGGGTTCTAAATTGCAATTCACTGCCACATCCTTATTGGCTAGCAACTACAGGCAACGTTAATATATCCACACAGACGCATACTAGATCTTTAGAATGATTTGAAATGATCAAGTATAACGAATTAAAAATCAATTTTCAATATATAGATTGCCAAATAAGAGACAAATCTCTATATTTACCGCTTACAGATGTACATATGAAAATTTATTATAAAAGAGTTGCACATGATAAATACATGTAATGGTACTTAATAAAATGTTAAACGTACATATATTTTGTAGCTTTGACATGGTGCTAAGAGCTGGTCAAGCAATTGGCCACTTATTCTCCACTTTTGGTGTTCAAAGCCACATTTTTACCTCGCTCGATCACCAATGTTTTGGTCTGGGTATCTAAGATAAAATTTACTCCCTCCGCCCCAATTTATCTGTCTTATTTGACTTTTTCGGGTCATATTGACCTAATTTTGACTAAAAATTTCATATAGTATATAATCGAAAAAAATTATAAAAATTATATCATTTGAAAGTGTACGTAATCTACTTTAATACATATTCTTCCGTTTTTCAAAATAATGAAAGATTGATGTTTAATTTACGGTGAAATTTGAGTCAATATTACCACAAAAAGTCAAACAGGACAGATAAATTAGGACGGAGGCAGTATTTTACACTACATGCAGTATAGAGCTTATACCATATGACGAGATAGCCTCATTAATTCAGGCATGTTTGTTAGGGCATCCATATCAATATCTCTATACTTAAGTCTAAGAAAACGTACCTTGCAATAGTTGCTACAATAAGTAGCCTGAGTTTAAACAATTTGAGTACCCTGAAAATAATTTGTATGCCACAAAGAAAATAATTTGTATGCCACAAAGAAAGACCGAAATAAATTGTTTCATTTTGCCCTGCAATAACTTAATAGAATGAAAAACAAACACCAATTAACACCTAAAATAGTGAGCCTACATGGAAAAAGGAAGAGTACATGGATATAATTTGGGGGGCAAAAGCCCAAAGTAAATACCTATCATACATTATACAATATAAATACACAGCTCTAGCTGCTTGATTATACACAAAACTATAAATAGGTGCACCCACGATTCTCGGTAATATAGGCACGTCACTATGTAATATGTACATGTCCAATAGTGAGTTAGAATAGCCTGGAACTTTACGGAACTAATAGAGAGAGTGTTGTAGTTTAGTCTTAAAACTCTTGCTCTTTTTTAAAACTAAAATGCCCAAATTTGAGTATTTATAATACAAAATTATTGGTTGATAAACAGCATCCCATTTTCCAGCTTGGCACTAGCTAAGTTTGGTTGGTTATTTATCCAGCACAACCACATTACCTCCACGTAGCAAAAACAATAACAACATTTGTAATAAGTTACTTAGTTTAGCTTGTATATAATATTTTTGCACTTGTACATTTTTACTTCCTGATTAAGCAATGAGAGCTTCTTGATGTTCTTCATGAATACTTGTTGAATAATGTAGAAGATCTGCAAATCTAACAAAAATAAAATAATTTTTCCAAAGTTTAAAATCACAGTATCATTATCCTGCAATCAAAATTTGCATTCGAAAGGTAATAAATATAGGGTTTTAATGTGATTGTATAAACTGAGAAATCAATTGCGTGGAAAGTCTGATATTATTAAAGGATGAATACAGGGTTACATATATAGGCTAACCAATATGTGGTAGCTTGCTCACCAAGATGTGAAGCCTTAAAACTAGGGATTAGAGCAGATTTCCTACCATTACACAATTACTGAAAATATACTCCTACAATCTCTCCACGCCTAGATAATCAAACCACATACACAGAATAATCCTCACCACCTGCTACAAATAGAACTACTAATATTGTAGTAAAACATATAATTAAATTTAGATTATAATTCCAACAAATTCCCCCTTAATCTAAATTACTTTAATTTCTTCCAGACTTTTTACTCCCAGCAACATACGCATCCGTTCGAATTTAACTGTGGACAAAGCTTTCGTTAGCACATCAGCACGCTGCATCTCTGAACTTATATGCTTGACAACTATTTCCTTCCTTTCGACACACTCACGAATGAAATGGTAACGGGTATCAATGTGCTTGCTTCTACCATGAAACACCGGGTTTTTTGCTAGATCAATCGCCGACTTATTATCAATATATAGAATGACTGGTCCTGTAGGCTCGCTTGTTATCTGACTCAATAGTTTACGCAACCAGATTGCCTGACAAGCAGCTGCTGTTGCAGCCATAAATTCTGCCTCGCATGAAGATAGAGCGACACATTTTTGTTTCTGAGATACCCATGTGATGACACTTTCATCCAGGTAGAAGGCCATACCACCCGTACTCTTCCTATCCTCAATGTTTCCAGCAAAATCACTATCTGAATAGCCTGTTAACACATTAGTTCCACTCGACTTTGAATACAACAGACCAAAATCTATCGTGCCCTTTATATACCTTAATATACGGTTCACAGCATTCATGTGCATCTCTGTGGGTCGTTCCATATGTCTGCTTACGATGCCCACAGCATACGCTATGTCTGGACGCGTATGCACGAGGTAACGAAGCCCACCTACAATGCTTTTGTACTGACTTGGATCCACAGGATTTCCTCTTTCATCCTTGGTGATCTGTTCCTGCGGTTCCATAGGATACTTCACTGCTTTACACTCGAACATACCTGCCTTCTGCAGCACTTTCTTGGCATATGCCTTCTGTTTTAACTCAATGTAGCCAGTACCCTGTATGACCTCCATTCCCAAGTAGTGAGATAGTCTTCCCAAGTCACTCATTTCGAACTTATCATTCATCTCCTTCTTGAACTTGTTAATAGCTGAGATGTTTGTTCCGGTAACTAGTAAATCATCAACATACACTCCTATTATCAATGTATCACTTCCTTCCTTTCGAGTATACACGGCATGTTCATACGGGCAACGAATGAAACCCAAACTTTCAAGATACTTGCTTAGTTTTGAATACCAAGCACGTGGAGCTTGGCGTAGCCCATAAAGTGCTTTTACTAAACGATAAACCAAATGTTCCTGATTTTCTTTCACAAAACCCTCCGGTTGAGAAACATATACCTCCTCTTGTAAGTCTCCATTAAGAAATGCAGATTTGACGTCCAAATGATGTACGTCCCAGCTGTTTTTGGCCGCCAATGCAAGTAACAATCTCATTGTCTCTAGCCTGGTGACAGGTGCAAAGATTTCTTCGAAATCTACTCCATGTTGTTGTACATATCCCTTTGCCACTAAGCGGGCTTTATGTTTCACAATCTTCCCAGCTGGATCCTTCTTCAGTTTAAATACCCATTTTAGCCCAATAGGTTTGCAGCCAGGAGGCAGAACTGACAACTTCCAAGTTTCATTTTTCTCAATTGCTGCAATTTCATCCTTCATCGCCTTTTCCCATTCAGGTTCAATTGCTGCCTGTTTATAGTTTACAGGCTCTTCGATGCCCATCAAAAATAACTCATCACCAGGTTCTATTGCTTCTGTTTCGTTGTAGATATCCACCAAAGGTCTATATCGCTTTGGCTCACTGCTGAAACTTGATGACCCAGAGCTGGAGTCAGACTCTGAGTTTTGACTTGGCCCAGTACGTGTCACGGGTGTAACTTCTCCTGAATGAGTTTCACCATCATGTGTGCTCCCGGGTGTAACTTCACCTGAGTGGGTACCATCACCATGTCTACTTTCAGAATGTGATGTATGAGATTCACCAGCACTTGAATGATCTTCTTCCCTCTCTAAATCAAGACTTGTGATTATAAAGGACCCACTAGATTGATTAGAACCTTCATCTTGCTGATTCCACAACCACTCTTTCGTCTCGTCGAAGACAACATCTCTACTTATATGTAATTTTCCACTCCTCGGATCATACAACCGAGAGGCTTTGGTGCCAGATTCACGACCAAGATACACAACTGCTTTACTTCGATCGTTCAATTTTGTAGTATGCACACTTGGTATTTTCATGTATGCTATACACCCAAACACACGTACATGCTCCAAGCTCGGTTTCTTGCCTTTCCAAGCTTCGTAAGGTGTCTTTCCTGACAAGGCTCGTGTTGGTAGACGATTAAGAATATACACAGAATGTCGTACAGCTTCTCCCCATAGTGTAGATGGTAGTTGCTTCTCTTTTAATATACTTCTTGCCATTGCTACAACAGTTCTGTTTCGTCTTTCCACAACTCCGTTTTGTTGTGGGGAGTAAGGTGCTGTAAAGTGTCTAACAATGCCTGCTTCTTCACAATATGTTTTAAAATCATTTGACAAGAACTCTCCACCACGATCTGTCCGGAACACTTTGATCTTGTTTTCAGTCTCTTTCTCAACCATAATTCGAAATTTTTTAAACATATTTAAGGCCTCATCTTTATTTTCCAGCATGTATGTCCACATCTTTCGACTGTAGTCATCTACTAACAACAGAAAATACCTGTTACCAGCCGTAGTAGGAGGTGAAATTGGTCCACACAAGTCTCCATGAATTAATTCCAACTTCTTAGCAGCCTTGAAATCAGATTGACGAGGGAACGGCTTTCTCACTTGCTTTGTCATTAAGCAGCCTGAACATGCTTCCTTGGGTTGAACAAAACTTGGTAATCCATGTGCCATCTCATTCACATTCATTAGTTTCATAGCTTGGTAGTTTACATGACCAAGACGAGCGTGCCACAACCTAGTTACTTCTTCAATTTTAGATAGTAGGCAATTCGGTTTATTTGTTTCGATGATAATTTTGTACAGCCGATTCACGGACTTTTTAACCTTCATGAGTAGCTTCCCTTGTTTATCACGCACCCACAAGAAATCACCACTTAGTGTCACCTGATTTCCTTCCTCGGAGAGTTGTCCAAGGCTTATGATGTTGTTACATAGTTTAGGAATATAATACACCTCGCTTAGAGTCCTTTCTTCTCCATTTTTGCATTGCAGTACAATAGAACCTCTCCCTTTAATTTCTACCAAAGATCCATCTCCAAATTTCACTTGCCCCTGGATTTTTTCATCTAAGCTTGAAAATTTTGATCTCTGGCCTGTCATATGGTTACTCGCGCCATTATCCAGATACCATACATTCGATTCATCTCCAGTTGTCTTTTGTGCATTTAATTGTGGTTTGATCTCTTCATTCATCAGTACTACATTGCTCTTTTTCTCTCCACATTTTTCAACCAACAACAACGCTGGCTCATCATCTTGAGTCTGAACTAGGTTTGCTTCTGCACTCTGTTCTTTCTCTCTCCTTGGCTTGCGACATTCAGCAGCATAATGCCCAAAGTTACTACAGTTAAAGCATCTGATCGTGCGTCTGTCTCTGCCTCCGCGTGTATTTTCTCTGCCTCGATATCTAGAGTTCTGGGGCTCCATTCCCCCTTTGTTTGATCTCTTCATCCACTCTTCCCTAGTGAGTAGGAGTTGCCCGTCCTTGTTTTCCCTCTTCGACCATTCTTGCTCTGTGAGTAAGAGTTGTTCTCCCGTGTTTTCTACATGTCCAAGGAGTCGTTCCTCATGGGCCTTCAATGAACCTACTGCCTCTTCCACCGACATTTCCTCCACATTGCCAAATTGCTCAATTGTGGACGCAATTTGCAAAAATTTTGAAGGAACTGCGCGAAGCAGTTTCTTTACCACATATGATTCCTCGATCGTCTCCCCAAGTGCCCTGATATTAGTTACCAGGCCATTGAGTTTCATACAAAAATCATCCAATTTCTCTGAATCTTTCATATTCAATCCCTCGAATTCAGCCTTCAGAGTTTGTGCGCGTGCCTTCTTGACTCTATCCGCTCCCAGACATAAGGTTTTAATAGCAGCCCAGGCTTCTTTTGCAGTGCTCTTGTCCGCCACCGATAATAGTATATCTTCAGGGATTCCTTGGTATATAGCAGCCAAAGCTGTTTTGTCAGTTTTTTCTTCGATCACCGCTTTGTCGTCTTTAGTTTCAACAGCCGTCCATACTCCATGTGCCTGCATAAAAACCTTCATCTTCAGGGCCCATACGGTGTAGTTACTTTTTGTTAACATAGGGTACGTTAAACCAACTGTGTTGTCCTTAGTCTTGCTCATCTCCATGGCGTTTGGCTCGTGTTAGAACTGGTGGCTCTGATACCAGATATAGGGTTTTAATGTGATTGTATAAACTGAGAAATCAATTGCGTGGAAAGTCTGATATTATTAAAGGATGAATACAGGGTTACATATATAGGCTAACCAATATGTGGTAGCTTGCTCACCAAGATGTGAAGCCTTAAAACTAGGGATTACAGCAGATTTCCTACCATTACATAATTACTGAAAATATACTCCTACAATCTCTCCACGCCTAGATAATCAAACCACATACACAGAATAATCCTCACCACCTGCTACAAATAGAACTACTAATATTGTAGTAAAACATATAATTAAATTTAGATTATAATTCCAACAATAAATCCTTCGTATGTATTTGTCAAATAATGCTCTTCTCAAACATACGGAAAGTCCAAAAGAAAAACATGCCTAGAAATACTAATTTAAGCACAACTAAGTAAGTATTCTTACTAATTTATCATGAAAATAGCAGTAAACATAAAAATTGATCAGGAGATACATACACTGAGAAATTCGTGGGCTTTAAGCTTTTTATTGACATACAGTTGAGGATGATGATCACAATCGAGTAAAGCATAGTACTCTTTTTTGATAATAGGTGCAAGTTGACGATAAATGGCAACCCATTTCTTGTTCTGATCTTGTATGTTAAGACCTCCCTTCCATTTGCTTGGTTAAGCAAGAAATCTAAGTTGAAGCAAAAACAATAACAACATTTATAATAAGTTACTTAGTTTAGCTTGTATAGAATTAGTTTTGCACTTGTACATTTTTACTTCCTGATAAAGCAATGAGAGCTTCTTGATGTTCTTCATGAATACTTGCTGAATAATATAGAAGATCTGCAAATCTAACATGGTATCAGATCGAGTTTCAATTTAATTCCTGGATTTGAATCTTTCACAGATCTTCTCGATCGGATCAATCAAGTGTTTTCAATCTCTGAATCATTATCTCGATCTCTAAACGCTTCAATCAGGTGTTTTCAATCTCTGAATCGTAGTTTCGATTTCTAAACTTTTTGTTTGATCTCTAGATTGTTTCTTCAATCTCTAAACTGTTTGTTAAATCTCTAAACTGATTCTTCGATCTCTGAATCGTAGCTTTTCTGATCTCTTAATCGCTGAAATTGTTAATTGCTTCTTTGCTTCTTTGCGATTATAATCATGATGTATCATTGTGATTAAGAACTAATTCTGAGAATGCTTGATTGTGTTAATTGCGTAATTTCTATGATTTTCTTCATCAAATCTGTTTAACACACCTCAATTAGAATAGTGTTGAAATCGTTGTGATCTTCACATTGGTGTGATTATAAACAATGACTTCTCCGACAACTACTCATTCTGATCAAGATAATACTAGAGTGATCCAGACTAATCAGGATCCTGTAAGTATCTACTATATTCATCCTTCAGACTCGTCTACAAATCAACTTGTTTCAGTCAAGTTTAATGGCGATGGTTTTACTAAATGTAAAAGAAGCATGATGCTCACTTTGTCTGCCAAAAATAAACTAGGCTTTGTGAATGGTACAATATGTGCACCTGATGTGTCATCCCCAGATTACAAGGCCTGGGAACGGTGTAATGACCTAGTTATTTCCTGGTTGTTGTATAACTTTGATGATAACATTGCTCGTAGCGTTTTGTTCCTAAAAACAGCACGAGCTATTTGGAAAGACTTGGAAAAACAATTTGGTTATATTTCCATGCCCCAAATCTCTTCATTGGAACATAAGTTGGCTGAATTAAACCAAGGACAACAGTTTGTTTCTGAGTTCTATACAAAACTCAAAAAAATTTGGGATAATTTGGATGATGCTTATCCTTTACCAACCTATTAAGAAGATTTACAAGATTAATTTTTAAAATGATTTTCTCGATGATTTAACCGTACGGATGTTAAGATATATCAATTCTAGTCTTAAGAAAAATTTTTAAAAAAATTTAAAATTCATCTTGCAAGTCAGGATTAGAAAAGTCCAGTAAAAGTACCTCTCCCGACAACGAGACTCGTTCCCGATTTACAAGATTAATTTTTAAAATGATTTTTTCGACGATCCAACCGTACGGATGTTAAGATATATCAATTTTAGTCGTATTAAAAAATTATTAAAAAATTTGAAATTCATCTTGCACGTCAGGATTAGTAAAATCGAGTAAAAGTACTCCTCTAGACAACGAGACTCGCTCTCGATTTAAAAGATTAATTTTTAAAATGATTTTTTCGATGATCCAACCGTACGGATGTTAAGATATATTAATTCTTGTCATTTAAAAAAATTAATAAAAAAATTGAAATTCATCTTGCACATCAGGATTAAAAAAATCCAGTAAAAGCACCCATCCAAACAACGAGATTCGTTCCTGATTTACAAGATTAATTTTTAAAATGATTTTTTTGACGATCCAACCGTACAGATGTTAAGATATATCAATTTTAGTCATAAGAAAAAATTATTAAAAAATTTGAAATTTATCTTGCACGTCAGGATTAGAAAAATCCAGTAAAAGTACTCCTTTAGACAACGAGACTCGTCCCCGATTTACAAGATTAATTTTTAAAATGATTTTTTTGATGATCCAACCGTACGGATGTTAAGATATATAAATTTTAGTTATTTGAAAAAAATATTGAAAAATTTGAAATTCATCTTGCACATGAGGATTAGAAAAATCCAGTAAAAGTACCCCTTCCGACAACGAGACTCGTTCCTGATTTACAAGATTAATTTTTAAAATAATTTTTTCGACGATCCAACCATACGGATGTTAATATATATCAATTTTAGTCATAAGAAAAAATTATTAAAAAATTTTAAATTCATTTTGCAAGTAAGGATTAGAAAAATCCAGTGAAAGTACTCCTCTAGACAACGAGACTCGTTCCCGATTTACAAGATTAATTTTTAAAATAATTTTTTCGACGATCCAACCCTACGGATGTTTATTTTAAAAATTAATCTTCCATTTGCCTTGTTAAGCAAGAAATCTAAGTTGAAGCAATTTATTTTTGGAGCGAAGACCTTTCCTTGAATCAACTTTTTTGTCCTCTTGAAAACACTGCTACTGCTTTAAATTACATCCCAGAATTAGTTTCTTGTTTCCACAAGCATCAACGTAAAAATCCATATTTGGACTTTCACCATTTCTTGATTCTTAAAACTTGGGTGTCTCAGGAAAGCCCACATTTTCGTTTTCGTAATTCGTAATTCATTACGACATTTTCACAAACATGTAGAAGGCTGCTTCGTTTCTTAGCAGAAGCATTTCTCATAACTTGTTGGTATTTGATCATTGCTTTATCAACGTCAGTAATAATTCATTTAAAACATTATGTATTTCTGTGTTGGTGAAGAGGCAGATATCAGTTTCGGAAGGTATAAAGACTATAACAGAATTTAAGACTAAGACTATATTGGTTATGTTTTAGGGAGACGTGAGGGACTTCTGGATAATAAAATATAAAAAAGTAGCTCAAAAAATAGAAAAATTACCTAGAAGAATGCTAGGGACTGCCACGTCAGCCGGCTGAAATTTTCCTTTATATAAATATAAGAAGATTGTTAGTGCTAATAAATATATTATCACTGCTAATCACTGTCAATTCTGTCAACTTGCATAATATAATTACTAGCGTAAAAGCCCGTGCGAGGCACAGACTTACATATATATTGAAATATTATCTCGAACAAGTTTGCATGTATACAAAAATAAATTTTTAATATGATAACTGAACATTTTAACTTTTCACTGAATTGTCTAACTTCTTTTTTTATACATACTATTAAAACAGTATTAAATAATTTTAGTGGTGAAAACTTATTTTTTATCGTACAATTTGATTTTAACTTACCCTAATAATTTTGAGATTTGATATTTATTGAAAGGTATGTGATACTAATTAATAAAAAATTCAAAAATATATAATCATAACAAAAATATTTGAAATTATTTGTAGGTATATGTATCGGGTCACTTCGGGGTCGGGGATTACTATCCCCGCTGTTGATCCTCGAACACACCTTGAATCCGAAACGGGGATTCTTTTCGTTACCGGTCTATGCCACAACGGGGATTTCCACGGGGATGCGGAGAATAATTAAAAATAATAATTTTTTATTTTTAGTATATTTTTTAAATAAAAAATAATCTACTAATTCGTAATACATATAAATATTGATAATATCTCATGTTTTTTAATATTAAATCATATTAAAATCGATTTATAATCTAAATAAATGACAAATTAAAAATATATATTACATATAATGTAAAAAAATAGATCATTAAAATTATAGATTTTTTAAAATTATAATATTTTTTTAAATACTGTTTTTATAAAACTTTATTTAATAAAATTTATAAAAATTTTATATCTCATCCTGATATATATATATATATTAGTAAAGTTCTATGGAGTCCACCTTTAATTGGAGTCCTCGGAGTCCATATATGTTCTGCAAGTAAAATATAGCTTAAAATATTGCAAAACATATTATTTTTCGACAAACATCACTATTCTATTAAAAATCTTGTAGATTGCATACATTTTACAAGCAGAACATATAGAAAATATATATTCTACAAAACATGTTTAGTTTGCAGAACATAAATGTTCATGTTGCAGAACATATTGCAGAACATACATATTGTACCGTAAATATATGAGATTTGCATGATTTTGTTGAAGTTATGCTATTTGTGTAACATGTTTTGCAAAATAACACGTTTTACAATATATTTTATTTGCAGAACGTAGATGGACTCCATAGAACTTTACTCTATATATAAATATATATATATATATAAACCAATCGGGGTTGATTAAAAAAATTTATAAATGTGAAGTGAATGAAACAAATTGGAAATGAATATGAGGTGAGTGAAAAAATATGAGGTGGTGTCATTTTTAAAATTTTATAATAAAATTACCAAAACTAAATAAAAAGGAGGCACGTAAATAATATATACCAACAGTTTATATACTCAAAAATTGAAGTAATAAAAAGGAACTTGATAAAAAGAGAGGATGTAGCTTATCTAATAAAAATTTTAAGATAATTCAACAAGTGATGTATTGCAATGGTACTGACATGAAATGTTTGAGTAGGAGGTGTGGTGTTCGATTCTTAAGGAGATATAATGTTATACTTATTTTTAACATAAACTATATGAGGATGACATTTTTATAATTTTTAAACATAAAAGAGCAAAATTGTAATTTGACAGCCATTAAAATGGCTCAATTTACCCTTTTGTCCTTTATAATAAAACTACAACAACTAAATAAAAAGGAAGCACGTAAATAATATATACCAAAATTTTATATACTCAAAAATTAAAGTAATTAAAACGAACTTGATAAAAAGAGAGGGTGTAGCTAATCTAATAAAAAATTTAAAATTAACTCAAGAAGTGATGTAGGGCAATGGTAGTGACATGAAATGTTTGAGTAGGAGATCTCGTATTTGATTCTTAGGAGATACAATGTTATACTATATGATGATGGTATTTTTATAATTTTTCAACAATGAAGGGCAAAATTGTAATTTGACAACCACTAAAATGGCTCAATTTGATAGAAGAAGATTTTACTTGTCTTTCTTTTAATATATAAAAGTTATTATAAAGAATAATGTAAAGAATTAGTGATATGGTTCAAAAAGAAAAGCGTAAAGAAATGAGAAGGACAGAGAAAATAATGTTTAAATTTTTTATATTAAAACATTTTAAGAGTTAATTTTTGAATAGCAAAAAAAGGAATATCTTCATTCATAAAAAAATGAAGAAAAAAATAAATCGAACTGGTCTCATTGCATTGGCCTATTTTTATTGAACCTATAAAAATGGTTTTTACAAAGAAATACAACAATTGAACTTTTGCTCTTGTCGGGCTTAGCCCAACAAAAAGAAGCCCATGATCAGGTGAATGCTTTATCACGATTTCCGGTGATTCACCGGAATCACTAGCCGGAACTTGAAGTTATATATCTAGCAGGTCTTGAACAATCTGATGGATGAGTGTGTACTTGTAAAACCTCTTCATCATCATTCTCGAGGCTGCTCAACTATGGTAACTTCGTATTTTCTATTTGTCTTGATTTTATTGTTAAACCTTTAAAGTAATAAGGTCGGTCCAAGAAAAAATATTATTTTAACGAGTTTATTATTTTACCGCGAGTAAAATATAGTCTGTCCATTATGTTGTGATCGGAAAAAAAATATTATTTTAACGAGGTTATTATTTTATTGATTATTACTTCACTGAGGTTTAACTGTAATAACAAATGCAATTCATGGGTTTATTTTTAATATTTTTTATAATTTTCTTTATATTTTAATATATATATTTATGTTTTTTAAATATGATACTGATAATGTTATGATTCCAATATGCTTTTATTGTGCATAATAATATTATCTTAATTTGTATATTAATATATTTAAATTGGATATAGATATAACTATTTAAAGAACTAACGAATTATTATGATTTTGGATTGTAAATTTATGTTAACACTTTGTATTGGATTTTTATAAGCATGTTTATGTTAAATTCTAATAAGGTGATTTTACAAATTTTGTTCATACAAAGTTAGCATGTTGAACACACAATACCGACCAATGATTTGTTGTGAATTCTACTTTAATATAGTAGTATAGATAGATATAGATTTGAGTATATAGTTTTATGATTGATTGTTACAAAATGACTAACAATTAACTTTGTTCTGGCCCCCAGATTTATTAGAATCTTTTGTACTAGATATATGTCTAATTATTCAAAAAGGAAAACTTTGTTCCTGATAATTAAAATATCTAGCTGTAATTTATGTTAATATTGAATTAATGTTGATGTAACGAATCGTTTTTAGCAAAATTTGGAGATAAGTCGGTTAATATGAGAATTCGGGAAGAGTTGGCATTGACCAATAATATGCGAAACAAAGTTGCGGAAAACGTGTTTTTTGAATGCGTTTTAGTGCAAGGCATATGTCGAATGTGTTGCGCACAAACACAATTTTATGATGCAATTTACTTGCTTGTTTTCTGGGTAATGTAATATTTTTATGAGAAATTCTAGATGTCTGAAAAATATTTCCAAAAACGTTCTCAAATGCAGTAGTGTCATGTTATAATTGGTGATTCCCTTTAAAAAATAATGGAGCACTCGTGCATAAATATGCGCCCACAAATTAAAACTCGCCATGTGTCATTGGGGAACTTTTTTGGGAGTATTTTGGGATCTCTAGGATTGCTCATAATTTATTGCATTTATTTCGAACAAATATAAATATGAATGTTTTATTGTTTTATTATTTGCAGATGCCAAAACTCTCAACTTGTTCAGGTATGCTACTTTGGCCTCCCTTAATCCTGTACTATTTTTGATCATCTTCCCCTCCTCTTAAGCTCCAAATATGAATTATTACTCTGTCCGTATCCTTTTTCATTTGAATTTTAATTTTATGATACCTATCTGATTTTCTTGAAGCTTAAGTAGAAGTCATTTCCTCAATCATTGTTTTAGAGTCAAAAAAACAATAATATTCAGCGTTATTACTAGTAAAGGGAAGATATGGAATTAGCACTCATTATATAGTTTAAATTATAATGTATACTGAAAGACAAAAAATATTATCTTGAATTTATGCCACTTCTTTACATCCTTCATGTTCAATAGTTCCTTATGTGCATTAGAGGAAGCTTCTTCTTCAATGAAGTCTCATCCTACCATTGACATTTCTGATTTTTAATTGTTTTGCTACCCTTATTCAGTGTTAAAATTGAATACAGGTAAAAATGGCTTGTTGTTAAGCAGATCTTTGTCTATAAACAATAGTTTGTGAATCCTTTAGTGTATATAATACTGTATAACCTAATGTTTTGAAGATTAAGGATTTTTGCATTAGAGTATTAATTAAATCTTTAGAATACAGGTACAAAATTAAATGCAAATGCATAATTGCCTATTCTGTACCTGCATTTTGCATTAAAATTACAGGTTATCTTCTTTTTATCGTAGCAAGAATTAGATTTGTGAATAAATATGTATCTTGCATACCCCTATTCAGTTTAACATTTACCCTTTAAGGTACCAATGCCCAGCTCTGCCAAGGGTATCAGATGCTGGACAGTGTATTTCAGAGTTAAAATTTGGCAAAACGGATGGGTACACGTGTCAGATTGTAATTTCATCGGCATAAATGCAACTCAAGCAGTTGGGATAGTATATGCATCATTGATAATTTAATATTTTTTATTTCTCTCCTTTGTAGTTAGCGCTTTAAGACTAGTTAGTGATGTGGTTCATGCATATTTTTTTTTAATTTCAGTCTGTTATTAGATATTCGTTGGAATGCAATTAAGATGGAATTTTATTGAATGTGGTGATCTTAAGTATTCACTTACGTGTTTCACTTGTAATCGTAATATCATTAATGGTTCCGTTAATAAGATCTGAAATGTTTGACTATACACTATGTTGCAAAAGGTGTTGAATGCACGAGTAGCGGATGACATTAATTCGCATCATATACATTTACTGCAGGCTTACAGCAGTGCAACAATATAAATCTCTCTTTGAGTTTATCACCTCTGCAGTCTGCATCCGGAATCACAAAATTTACTTTAGAGGATGGACTTGAATCGCATGGTTGAACAGATTGCTGAGACTAGGCAACACCTGTTTGCTGAGGTTTTATGATGGTTACCTTTTGTATCACTATGTGTTCTGTTACTTAGGATCTGTAACTCACAAGAACTGCTGATTTTTATCTACTATGATCTTTAAGTTGCAATTTAGCAACTATATGTGTATCTTGATTTCATTATATTTAGAGTTAATTACATGATTCTCAATTCCTTTGACAAAACTTTGTTGGTGCTAGAAAATAGCAATTTGATGAAACTGGTTTTGCAGGGTCACCTGAATGAGAACTTTAGTGCACTGGAAAACTTTGGACAGAGAAATAATATGGAGTTCTATGCCGAGGAAGCTCTGAACTTATTTTTTGAGAGAACATGGAATGTGCTCACAGAAATGGAGCAAGAACTGTGAGCTTTCTATATTTAAGAATAGTTGTCAAATTTCACTGTATTTAAAAACTTATAATTTAAATTTCTCTGACGGTGATAACATATTTTGATCTTTCGCAGAAAGAAAACTCCTCTTGATCTTCATTCAGTCTTGGTATTAAGTACGCAGCTGAAAAGTCACTGCATCAGGTGGGAAACTATGTGGATGACAAGAAAATTAATATGATTTTTACCTGGAATAGTTTTAATTTCTCATTTGACATCGTATTCAGTTCGTCTGAAAAGTTAAAGAAAAAATGTTAAATTTAAGTGTCTGCAATTGTCTACATATCTTAAAGTTTAATGAGCATTGGTTAATTATCACATGGTTTTTAAATTATCATGCTAATATACTTTAATTACATTTTTTTAGCGTTGGAGCTGCTAATTTGCAATCTAAGGTGGTTAAATTTGAAAATCCAATATATTATGAAGTGGCACATCTCTTGGAATATAGGAATGATCCGCAGAGGTATGACCTATGACAAACTAGACCAGAAATGCCAAGTATAACATACCTGTATCAGATGTTATACTTCTATGATTAATAAGTGTCTATTGCAGTAAACAAAAGAGTTATAAGTGCCTCACTGATACGTAGTACTAATTTTTAGGGGGTTTGACCACTTTATCTAATTTCTTTTGTGGCATGTTACATATTCTTAAAGAGTTTCAACCTTTTTCCTAGAATTCAAAAATGAATATTATATCTTAATAACCTGTCGACTAACTCATTCGTGGATGTAAGCAGTCTTCAGGAAGCTTTAAGAGAAGTGAAGCTTGAGCGTGAAAGGTTCAAGAACAGAATAGAGCTGTATTTTAGGGTAAGCCTTCATCCCGTTCCCAGTCTTATTACATGCATGTTTTGGCATATTAATTCCAAATTTTCTGATATATTACAGATGAAAGTTTGGGATCCACCTTCAGTAATTGAGGACAACCCCGGGTTCGAGGAGGAAGGAAATTCCGACGAGGAGTAGTCCGCTCTGCAGCTGAAAGCAGTGTTGAACTGGTCGTGTCATCAGCTATTGTGTTTTGGAGTCTGTTTTTCATTCAAAGAAATAAAAGTCCTGTAATCAGGAAGGATGATTTGAACTTGGTGTTTATGTTTTTGTGTTTGGGGACATGTTGGTCTCCATGTTATGTTTTGTGGACATGTTTTTCAATGTATTTGAACGTGATCTATATATGCTATGTTCTGTTTTTTGTTCGTGGAAATGTTTTAATCAACTTCTTTGGTATATTTTTCATCAACAAGTGTAAATTGTTTCCGAATTATTTGCAAATACACAACAAAATATATGTAACGTTTTACTACTAAGAGATGCAAGAAAAATTTACTTCTATAATTCGTATGCTACCTTGTTTCTGGTCGCCTGCGCTTCTGTTTTATGAAGGGCATAATATCATGAATTCATGCAACCTCAGGCTCATAAATCATTACTGCCAGTCATAAGATAAGAACCTTGAACGAGAAAAAAAGTATCATTCAATCAGATGCACGACAAATTACCGCAAGATATCACAAAGTTTCCTTTCAATTTTCGAAGGTATGAAATTACCAATATTCTTTCTTCAAATGTATCAAAAATTTAGGGAACAATCGTTACAAGAGCAGCCTCATAAGGGAGGTTTGAATAATGAAAAAAACAATCAATTAATTGAATGATCATGTGAATCGACGACGCTGGCAAATTAATCTATGAGACTAATCAGCTATCTTAACAAGGGTCAAAAATGATTGGAACTAAATTTGTGTTGAAGGCCTTCATCGCCATCAGATCATGAGAAATATAATATTTGCAAGTCCTTGCTGACTATCAAATGCACAACAGATATAATCACATGTTTTCTTTTGGTTGAAATGCAGTTCTATACGTCCAATTTCTTGGGATCCCGCCAGTGAGTCAAAGTTTTAGACTATAATTCTTTCAATCTGCCAAAACCATAATTCTGATTGTTAACAAAAATCAACAGCTTATTTCAAGTGCTGTTCACTAGTGCTCAGATCTTGCAAAGAATATATAGCACATCACTTAATAAATTATCAAAAATACATACCAGTACTAACATATTAATACAGAAGAAGTGGCCATCTTTTGAATAAGTGAATCAGAACCATAGATTAAGTAAAAATTTCCTGATTTTAAACAGGAACATGCCTTGTGTATTTTTCCATTCTTCAAGTGGTACCGAATACCAGACCAATTGATAGACTGAGAAAAATGAGAATGCAGCGCGGAAAAGGGGTATAAGAAATTGTCCACCAGCATTGCAACGAACACCTGTTCAAACCCTTGATATTGATTAGTATATTCATCATTGTCTCCCAGTGGACTAACAAAATGTTGTGGGAAAAGAATGGATGATCAAGCTAGTGGTTACTATGTAATAAGAAGCGAGTGAAAGTGAAGGCGCCTGTGGAGATAACATGGTACATAGCTGAACTTCTATTCTTGTCAAGTTCCACATTGAAAGTAGTTCTACAACAGTACACAATGCTTGGAGCCCAACCCACAAACCTGGGAAAATATCCTGTATCTTGTCCAAGTCTAAGCACTAGCAGCTGCCATCGTTAATCCATTTTACATTTCGATACAAATAATAGTACGACAGAAACTAGAATCAGATAAATATATAGGCTTGTATTCAAATACAAACCATTTAGCCTACAAATTAAGGGAAACAACATTTATATTTTTAGTGAATTTTAGATGTGTTTTGGTGAACCAAGTTTCTATATTTTATATTCAGAATATTTTGGTGAATCCTACTAATATATTTATTGCATACCGTGTATACATGGTGAATTTTGGAGGTTTGTAAAGTTTATAGTGGAGCGTGCCCCTTTATATGTAATATTGGGTTTTTTCTGTTCTAAAGACTGATTCCTGAAGCAAAGACTCCCACACACATGTTCATTGATGCCCAAAAACAACCTATAAAGTAGTTGATGGTGCCTTGGTAGTAATAATATACTTTGTACATTATACTACAGTCAGAGTTACTGCACGTACTTGTGAGGGAAAACTACATGAAAAATATGTAAAATGAGTATGTAAAAATATGTAGTTACGCAAAATGCACAGTAAAGCCGTATAGCCCAACTCTGTAGGAGTAGAACACTCTATCTGCATCAGACAACCTACCTAAAAATAAGTAGTAGTGTTCTCACCAGCAGAAGTGAAGTCTGTTTAATTTCTCCTGGAAAATAATCCGCAAAATATTATCTTAGTGCTGCTGCAATATGAATCATTGTGATGATATACGGTGCTCCAAAACTCTCAACATTCAAACAATAATCTAAATTACAAACTTAAAATACACAAAACATTAAACAAATAAGAAATCTTACACGATTTGGGTGAAACATTCACAACATTCCAGTTGGGTCCTCGAACTGCAGTTTTCTCGGTTTTAAAGTGTTCTTCTTGGCTTTCACATATTGCTCAACAATCTTATCAGGCGTATTTTTCAATCATTTCGTTCATGATTAACTCTTACTTGCCTTCAATAACTTGAGATTATTCTCGCAAATCAATATTGGGAGATTTTAGAGAAAGTGGTGAAAAAGGGGGAGAAAAAAAAATTCGGAATAAAATTCAAATTTTGAGCCTGAATCATGAGATACTGGCATTCCATTTCAATCAAAATATCAAACTTTTAGGAATAAAGTTAGAATTGAATGTGACAGAAAACAGAATTTTAGGGGTTTGGGACAATTTGGTACTACGACTAATTAATTGCGAAAAAGAGAGAGAAAAAATAGATAATAGTCATGTGGGGGTGGGGGTTTAGAATTAAAAATAACTAGGTGTAAAAATGCGCGGTTCGAGAAATTTGTTGATTTATATAATATGCAGACTATATTATACAAATATTTTAAAAATTCTAAAAAAAATAGTATAAACATGAATATAATATGAAATTAAGCAAACTCTAATTTTTTTTATTAGATTAAAGATTTCGATAGACCATTTTCAACCAAAAAATTTATAAATCTTTATTGTTAGCAATACAAAATCAAAATGATAACGTTATGAAATTAATTAATAAGCAATAAAAAATTAACTGAAATTTTTTAAAAAGTAAAATATATATATTTGTTTTTCCTTCCAATATTTCAAAAATGAGTATAAACAATTATATTAAAGATTATAACCAGAAGCTAATGTTCGAGCAGTGCATGTCATTGTTTCACCATAATTGATACATATCTTTTTTGAGTTTTTCTCCACTAATATCTATTAAGATACCAACCTCTTAATTATGTATTCAACTTAATTATTAGACGAATGATTCGACTTACCAGTTTTGCTCATAGTTCATACATTATTTTATTATAATATTCATCAACTGTTGCAGCAGATAAAAATCCTCCAACATATATATTCTATAGCAACCATTTTCTGATGGTTGAACCTTTGAGTTCTTTCTTTCTGTTTTAATTGAGAAGTTGGTGTTCGGCTTGCTGAGTAGGCCTAACTCCACATTATTATGATATTGTCCGCTCTGGGTCGAGCCTCACGGTTTTGGTTTTGGGCACCTCCCAAAAGGCCTCATACTAATGGAGTTATCTGGCTGGTTATATTCTAGCAAACTGCCCCTCCCACAAACGATGTGGGGCAACTCCAAACAATCTCCCCCTTCACACATCGGGCCCGACATCTGTCGATTCTGCCTCCTTCAGTGTGACCAGGCTCCCCCTCGACCCATACTGAAAGTCCATCTGGCTATCTGCTCCCCTAGGACCATACTGGAATGCCCGTCTGCCTTTTCCTTGAGCCCATTCTGGGGCAAGCCCATCTGCCTCTTCCTAGGTCACTTCTGGAGCCCATTTGAGATTGTTATGGACCGTTTATAACCTGACGCTCTGATACCACTTGTTGGGCTTGCTGAGCAGGCCTAACTCCACATTAGTATGATATTGTCCGCTTTGGGCCGAGCCCTCACGGGTTTGTTTTTTGGGCACCTCCCAAAAGACTTCAAACTAATTCGAGTTATCTAGCTGCTTATAATCAAGCAAACTGCCCCTCCCACAAACGATGTGGGACAACTCCTAACAATCTCTCCCTTCACACATCGGGCCCGACACCTGTCGATTCTGCCTCCTGATTGTGTGATCTGGCTCCCCCTTGACCCATACTGGAAGTCCATCTGGCTATCTGGTCCGCCTAGGCCCAAATTGGAAGATCCACCTGCCTTTTACTTAAGCCCATTCTGGGGCAAGCCCGTCTGCCTCTTCCTAGGTCACTTCTGGAGCCCATTTGAGATTGTTATGGACCATTTATAACCTGAAGCTCTGATACCACTTGTTGGGCTTGCTGAGCAGGCCTAACTCCACATTAGTATGATATTATCCGCTTTGGGCCGAGCCCTCACGGGTTTATTTTTTGGGCACCTCCCAAAAGGCCTCATACTAATACGAGTTATCTGGCTGCTTATATTCTAGCAAACTGCCCCTCCCACAAACGATGTGGCACAACTCCTAACAATATCACTTGTTGGGCTTGCTGAGCAGGCCTAACTCTATATTAATATGATATTGTCCGCTTTGGGCTGAGCCCGCACAGGTATGTTTTTGGGCATCTCCCAAAAGGACTCATACTAATTGGAGTTGTCTAGCTGCTTATATTCTAGCAAACTGCCCCTCCCACAAACGATGTGGGAGAACTTCTAACAATCTCCCCCTTCACACATCGGGCCCCCCGACACCTGTCGATTCTGCCTCCATCAGTGTGACCAGGCTCCCCCTCGACCCATACTGAAAGTCCATCTGGCTATCTGCTCCCTTAGGCCCGTACTGGAAGGTCCACCTGCCTTTTACTTGAGCCAATTCTGGGGCAAGCTCATCTGCCTCTTCCTAGGTCCATTCTGGAGCCCACGTGAGATTATTATGGACCGTTTATAACCTGACGCTCTGATACCACTTGTTGGGCTTGCTGAGCAGGCCTAACTCCACATTAGTATGATATTGTCCGCTTTGGGCCGAGCCCTCACGGGTTTCTTTTTTGGGCACCTCCCAAAAGACTTCAAACTAATTCGAGTTATCTAGCTGCTTATATTCTAGCAAACTGCCCCTCCCACAAACGATGTGGGACAACTCCTAACAATCTCCCCCTTCACACATCGGGCCCGACACCTGTCGATTCTGCCTCCTGATTGTGTGATCTGATTCCCCCTTGACCCATACTGGAAGTCCATCTGGCTATCTGGTCCCCCTAGGCCCAAATTGGAAGATCCACCTGCCTTTTACTTGAGCCCATTCTGGGGCAAACCCATCTGCCTCTTCCTAGGTCACTTCTGGAGCCCATTTGAGATTGTTATGGACCATTTATAACCTGAAGCTCTGATACCACTTGTTGGGCTTGCTAAGCAGGCCTAACTCCACATTAGTATGATATTGTCCGCTTTGGGCCAAGCCATCACGGGTTTATTTTTTGGGCACCTCCCAAAAGGCCTCATACTAATTCGAGTTATCTGGCTGCTTATATTCTAGCAAACTGCCCCTCCCACAAACGATGTGGGACAACTCCTAACAATATCACTTGTTGGCCTTGCTGAGCAGGCCTAACTCCACATTAATATGATATTGTCTGCTTTGGGCTGAGCCCGCACGGGTTTGTTTTTGGGCACCTCCGAAAAGGCCTCATACTAATTGGAGTTGTCTAGCTGCTTATATTCTAGCAAACTGCCCCTCCCACAAACGATGTGGGAGAACTCCTAACAATCTCCCCCTTCACACATCGGGCCCCCCGACACCTGTCGATTCTGCCTCCATCAGTGTGACCAGGCTCCCCCTCGACCCATACTGAAAGTCCATTTGGCTATCTGCTCCCCTAGGCCCATACTAGAAGGTCCACCTGCCTTTTACTTGAGCCCATTCTGGGGCAAGCTCATCTGCCTCTTCCTAGGTCCATTCTGGAGCCCACGTGAGATTGTTATGTACCGTTTATAACCTGAAGCTCTGATACCACTTGTTGGGCTTGCTGAGCAGGCCTAACTCCACATTAGTATGATATTGTCCGCACTGGGCCGAGCCCTCACGGTTTGTTTTTTGGGCACCTCCCAAAAGGCCTCATACTAATTCGAGTTATCTGGCTGCTTATATTCTAGAAAACTGCCCCTCCCACAAACGATGTGGGACAACTCCTAACAATCTCCCCCTTCACACATCGGGCCCGACACCTGTCGATTCTGCCTCCTGATTCCTCCCAAAAGGCCTCATACTAATTGGAGTTGTCTAGCTGCTTATATTCTAGCAAACTGCCCCTCCCACAAACGATGTGGGAGAACTCCTAACAATCTCCCCCTTCACACATCGGGCCCGATTCCTAGGTCCATTTTGGAGCTCTCGTGAGATTGTTATGGACCGTCTCAACCTGGAGCTCTGATACCACTAGTTGGGCTTGCTGAGCAGGCCTAACTCCACATCAGTATGATATTATCCGCTTTGGGCCGAACCCCGCTTTGGGCCGAACCCGCACGGGTTTGTTTTTGGGTCACTCCCAAAAGGCCTCATACTAATGAAGTTATCTGGATGCTTTTATTCTAGCAAACTGCCCCTCCCACAAACGATGTGGGACAGCTCCTAACAATCTCCCCCTTCACACATCGGGCCCGACACCTGTCTATTCTGCCTCCTTCAGTGTGACCAGGCTCACCCTCGACCCATACTAATAGTTCATCTGGCTTTCTGCTCCCCTTAGGCCCATACTGGAAGGCTCGTCTGCCTTTTCCTTGAGCCCATTCTGGGGCAAGCCCATATGCCTCTTCCTAGGTCACTTCTGGAGGCCATCTGAGATTGTTATGGACCGTTTCAACCATAGCTCTGATACCACTTGTTGGGCTTGCTGAGCAGGCCTAACTCCACATTAGTATGATATTGTCCGCTTTGGGCCGAGCCCGCACGGATTTGTTTTTGGGCACCTCCCAAAGGCCTCATACTAATAGGAGTTATATGGCTGCTTATATTCTAGCAAACTGCCCCTCCCACAAACGATATGGGATAACTCCTAACAATCTCCCCCTTCACACATCAGGCCCGACACCTATCGATTCTGCCTCCTTCAGTGTGACCAGGCTCCCCCTCGACCCATACTGAAAGTCCATCTGGCTATTTGCTCCCCCTAGACCCATACTGGAAGGCCCGTCTGCCTTTCCTTGAGCCCATTCTAGGGTAAGCCCATCTACCTCTTCCTAGGTCAATTCTGGATCCCATCTGAGATTGTTATGGACCGTTTCAACCATAGCTCTGATACCACTTGTTGAGCTTGCTAAGCAGACCTAACTCCACATTAGTATGATATTGTCCGCTTTGGGCCGAGCCCGCACGGGTTTGTTTTTGGGTCACTCCCAAAAGACCTCATACTAATGGAGTTATCTGGCTGCTTTGATTCTAGCAAACTGCCCCTCCCACAAACGATGTGGGACAACTCCTAACAGTTGGTTCGTGTCATTATTGAAATTTAAAGTGCAGGAGTGTGATACTAAAACCTTTGCACAGTGTCAGCATCAAGTGTTTGTAACTATGGGCTAAAAATGTAAAATTTAAATAAAGGTATTGAACTTTGAGAGAAATTAACATACATGTTTGTCAATTAAGCACTCCTCGGTTTCCTAAAAAATGAAGAACAATCATGAATTGCTAGATTGTGGTAATGACAAACTATTGATACAAAAGAAACAAATCCACCACGCCCCCCCCCCACTCTTCAATAGCTAAACTTATCAAAAAATTTGTATAATATGACTATTTACGTGCAGAAGTTTAGAGGTAATGATTCCAAGGTCATAATTTATATTTTAAAAAAAATCATTACGTTGCTAATCACTAATAATCACAAACACTACAAGTAGAATATGAAAATAACATTATTTTTGTATCATTCAACAACTTGCATCTATGTCTGAAGTAATTCCTTAGTCATCTTCATTGGTTCTCATCATATATTTCTCTCTAAAATCAACGAAAGTGTAAAGTAAACTTGAGCTATAAGAATGGGTCATTTCATCTGACAACTCCTACACATAACTTTTATGTTGTACGACAGAGTGTAAAGTCCCATTAGCTTAAAAATGGAAAACAAAAAATATTTAAACTAAAACAGAAAAACTTCTTAAACACTAAAGAGTACAAATTCTTGAACATAAATGGTGCTACCTTTTGGCGCCAAAAAACAATGAGAGGATACATATCCAAACAATAATTTCTAAGAATAATTTTATATATCAATCTAAGAAGAAAATAAATGATCAATAATTGTATTCTCTATTCTTCTTCATTTTTATTTCATTTCACATTTCTAGAGCCTTAAATATGACCTCTATTGTATTCAAGGTCTAAACACACTTCACACCTCATTTACATTAATAATTTATATGCCCAAGAAAACAATAAATCTATAAAAAATATAAAGATAATCATAGATATGTTTTATTCTTCTTATTCTATTGAGCACTGACCATGAATACACAATTGCATCATGACAATCAGCTATTTTTTCTTCACTTTTGCAGCAATTTCTGGAATGCTTCATGGTGGAAAATAAGGGTTCTAAATTGCAATTCACTGCCACATCCTTATTGGCTAATAACTACACGCAACATTCTATTAAGACAATGTGCACGTTTGGAAAATCTTAAAATAAGTAACTTATTACTTACAATGAATAGTTGACTTATAAGTGATAAGTAGATAAATACTTATAAGTTGTATAATTGTTTGGATAATAAGTCAGAATTTTTTTTACTTAAATAAACAAAAATAAATAATTTTTTAATTTTTTTTTATCTTAATTCATGAATTTTAAATTAGATTAACATTTCAAAACATATATTTTAAAGCTAAAGTTTATAAAAAAAACGAAAATTCAAAGTAAGTTGAGAAAAAGTACGTCATTCATTATTAACATTCGACTTATCAGCTTATAAGTTAAATTTATAACTTATAAGTTAGGTCGACGAACACTCGTCGATAACTATTTACGGGTTTATAAGTCAATAAGCTACTTATTCTTAGGCAGCCAAACATGCCCAATATATCCACACAGACATATACTAGATCTTTAGAATGATCTGAAATGATCAAGTATAATGAATTAAAAATCAATTTTCAATATATATATTGCCAAATAAGAGACAAATCTCAATATTTACGACTTACAGATGTATATATGAAAAATTATTTTAAAAGAGTTGCACATGATAAATACATGTAATGGTACTGAATAAAATGTTAAACGTACATATATTTTATAGCTTTGACATGGTGCTAAGAGCTGGTCAAGCAATTGGCCACTTATTCTCCACTTTTGGTGTTCAAAGCCACGTTTTTTCCTCGCTCGATCACCAATGTTTTGGTCTGAGTATCTAAGTTAAAATTAGTATTTTACACTATATGAAGTCTAAAGCTTATACCATATGACGAGATAGCCCCATTAATTCAGGCATGTTTGTTAGGCCATCCATATCAATATCTCTATACTTAAGTCTAAGAAAACGTACCTTGCAATAGTTGCTACAATAAGTAGCCTGAGTTGAAACAATTTGAGTATCCTGAAAAAAATTTGTATGCCACAAAGAAAATAATTTGTATGTCACAAAGAAATACCGAAATAAATTGTTTGATTTTGCACTGCAATAACTTAATAGAATAAAAAAAACAACAATTAACACCTAAATAGTGAGCCTACATGGAAAAAGGAAGAGTACATGGATATAAGCCCAAAGTAAATACCTATAATACATTATACAATATAAATACACAGCTCTAGCTGCTTGATTATACACAAACTATAAATAGGTGCACCCACGATTCTCGGTAATATAGGCACGTCACTATGTAATATGTATATGTTCAATAGTGAGTTAGAATAGCTTGGAACTTAACAGCACTAACATCGAGAGTGTTGTAGTTTAGTCCTTAAACTTTTGCTCTTTTTTAAACAACATCTCATTTTCCAGCTTGGCACCAGCTAAGTTTGGTTGGTTACCGCCACGTAGCAAAAACACGAACAACATTTGTAATCAGTTACTTAGTTTAGCTTGTATATAAACAACTAGTACAGAATTAGTTTTGCACTTGTACATTTTTACTTCCTGATAAAGCAATGAGAGCTTCTTGATGTTCTTCATGAATACTTGCTGCATAATGTAGAAGATCTGCAAATCTAACATAGTATCAGAGCGAGTTTCGATTTAATTCCTGGATTTGAATCTTCCACAGATCTTCTCGATTGCATCAATCAAGTCTGTTCAGTCTCTGAATCGTTATCTCGATCTCTAAACGCTTCAATCAGGTGTTTTCAATCTTTGAATCGTAGTTTCGATTTCTAAACTTTTTGTTTGATCTCTAGATTGTTTCTTCAATCTCTAAACTGTTTGTTAAATCTCTAAACCGATTCTTCGATCTCTGAATCATAGCTTTTCTGATCTCTTAATCGCTGAAATTGTTAATTGCTTCTTTGCTTCTTTGCGATTATAATCATGATGTATCATTGTGATGAAGAACTAATTCTTAGAATGCTTGATTGCGTTAATTGCGTAATTTCTATAATTCTTAGTGTTGAAATCGTTGTGATCTTCACATTGGTGTGACTATAAACAATGACGTCTCCGACAACTACTCATACTGATTAAGATAATACTAGAGTGATCCAGACTAATCAGGATCCTGTAAGTATCTACTATATTCATCCTTCAGATTCGTCTACAAATCAACTTGTTTCAGTCAAGTTTAATTGCAATGGTTTAACTAATTGTAAAAGAAGCATGATGCTCACTTTGTCTGCCAAAAATAAACTAGGCTTTGTGAATGGTACAATATGTGCACCTGATGTGTCATCCCCAAATTACAAGGCCTGGGAACGGTGTAATGACCTAGTTATTTCTTGGTTGTTGTATAACCTTGATGATAACATTAATCGTAGTGTTTTGTTCCTAAAAGCAGCACGAGCTATTTGGAAAGACTTGGAAGAACGATTTGGTTATGTTTCCATGCCCCAAATCTCTTCATTGGAACATAAGTTGGCTGAATTGAACCAAGGATAACAGTCTGTTTCAGAAAATGCAACAAGATCAAAGAGTGCTTCAGTTTTTCATGAAATTAAATAAGAATTTCTCTGCAGTCAGGGCCAACATACTAATGATAACTCCATTACTGAATGTCACTCAAGCATACAGAATTGTTGCTCAAGAAGAGAACCACAAGGAAATCTCACAACAAGTATCTCAAAGTGATATCTTGGCTTTCGCTGCTGAAAAGAGGAAATTTAGTGATGCAGGATTACAGTCTCACGCTCAGTATTCACAAGACTCAAAACTCCAGTCCAATACTTCTTTTTAGAAACCACCAGCATCCAATTACATCAAGAAGAAACCTGGGAATTCTTATTATTGCACTAATTGCAAAATCAATGGCCATAGCATTGAAAGGTGTTTTCGAATTCATGGGTTCCCTCCTGGTTTCAAGAGCAATAAGGATAGGAGAGTTGCAGCTTTATCTCAACATGCTTCAAACTGATACGGAGTACTAATTTTTAGGGGGTTTGACCACTTTATCTAATTTCTTTTGTGGCATGTTACATATTCTTAAAGAGTTTCATCCTTTTTCCTAGAATTCAAAAGTGAATAGTATATCTTAATAACCGGTCGACTAACTCATTCGTGGTTGTAAGCAGTCTTCAGGAAGCTTTAAGAGAAGTGATGCTTGAGCGTGAAAGGTTCAAGAACAGAATAGAGTTTTATTTTAGGGTAAGCCTTCATCCCATTCCCAGTCTTATTTCATGCATGTTTTGGCATAATAATTCCAAATTTTCTGATATATTACAGATGAAAGTTTGGGATCCACCTTCAGTAATTGAGGACAACCCCGGGTTCGAGGAGGAAGGAAATACTGACGAGGAGTAGTCCGCTCTGCAGCTGAATCAACACTGGTCGTGTCATTAGCTATTGTGTTTTGGAGTCTGTTTTTCATTCAAATAAATAAAAGTCCTGTAATCAGAAAGGATGATTTGAACTTGGTGTTTATGTTTTTGTGTTTGGGGACATGTTGGTCTCCATGTTATGTTTTGTGGACATGTTTTTCAATATATTTGAACGTGATCTATATATGCTATGTTCTGTTTTTTGTTCGTGGAAATGTTTTAATCAACTTATTTGGTATATTTTTCATCAACAAGTATAAATTGTTTTCCGAATTATTTGCAAATAGACAACAAAATATATGCAACGTTTTACTACTAAGAGATGCAAGAAAAATTTACTTCTATAATGATATAATCAGTTATCATATGCTTAAATTTGACCTTTCTCAAATATGCAATTCATTTTGCTGAGAAATAATATTAGGAACAAGCAAGATTTATGAATTCTGTACTGTTCGTATGCTACCTTGTTTCTGGTCGCCTGCGCTTCTGTTTCATGAATTCACGCAACCTCAGGCTCATAAATCATTACTGCTAGTCATAAGATAAGAAGCTTGAACGAGAAAAAAAATATCATTCAATCAGATGCACGACAAATTACTGCACGATATCACAAAGTTTCCTTTCAATTTTCGAAGGTATAAAATTACCAATATTCTTTCTTCAAATGTATCAAAAATTTACAGAACAATCGTTACAAGAGCAGCCTCATAAGGGAGGTTTGAAAAAAGAAAAAAACAATCAATTAATTGAATGATGATGTGAATCTACGACCCTGGCAAATTAATCTATGAGACTAATCAGCTATCTTAACAAGGGTCAAAAATAATTGGAACTAAATTTGTGTTGAAGGCCTTCATCGCCATCAGATCATGAGAAAAATAATATTTGCAAGTCCTTGCTGACTATCAAATGCACAACAGAAATAATCACATGTTTACTTTTGGTTGAAATGCAGTTCTATACGTCCAATTTCTTGGGATCCCGCCAGTGAGTCAAAGTTTTAGACAACAAACCAAGAATTGAGATCTTTGCTGGAGCTCCTCTCCTTCCGTAAAGGTGCTTTCCGCCCAAATCTGTAAATTTCGGACCCTTTTCCTTGCTTCTTTCAATCTGCCAAAACATTAATTCAAATTGTTAACAAAAATCAACAGCTTATTTCAAGTGCTGTTCACTAGTGCTCAGATCTTGCAAAGAATATATAGCACATCACTTAATAAATTATCAAAAATACATACCAGTACTAACATATTAATACAGAAGAAGTGGCCATCTTTTGAAAAAGTGAATCAGAACCACAGATTAAGTAAAAATTTCCTGATTTTAGACAGGAACCTTCTATACCAATAACCAATAAAGAGAAAGTTGACAAGAACAGAATAACATGCCTTGTGTATTTTCCCATTCTTCAAGTGGTACCGAATACCAGACCAATTGATAGACTGAGAAAAATGAGAACGCAGCGCAGAAAAGGGGTATAAGAAATTGTCCACCAGCATTGCAACGAACACCTGTTCAAACCCTTGATATTGATTAGTATATTCATCATTGTCTCCCAGTGGACTAACAAAATGTTGTGGGAAAAGAATGGATGATCAAGCTAGTGGTTACTATGTAATATTGCATGCATTAATAAAAGGTTCCAAAGAGCTTACAAGGGCCCAATTATAAGAAGCGAGTGAAAGTGAAGGCGCCTCTGGAGATAAAAAATTTCTGATATATTGCAGATGAAAGTTTTGGATCCACCTTCTGTAATTGACGACAACCCAGGGTTCAGGGTTCTGGTCGTGTCATTAGTTAGTGTGACATTCAATTACTAGAGGCATCTCCTGAACTACATCTATCAGAAAGAAGTGAAAGCTTATTATCTGTGTTTCCCTTTTAAACATCTGAACTCCAAAGCTTCGGCTGTCAAGTAACACATAAACACTGTGATATAGGCGGAACGACATTCCCGCCATTTTCTGATACTGCTAAAGCAATTTTTATTTTATTACATTCCCGCCATTTTCTGATAATGCTAAAGCAATTTTTATTTTATTTTATGCCTGATGGTTATAAACAGAAAGAATGATAACACATAAGATATCTATACACTTATATAGGTCAATTAAGTGTAAAAAATATTTTATTTTTTAAAAATAATATTTTTTAGAATAAAAATTAAAATGTATCCCTAAAATTTATTTTATACCTATATTTTTTATATTTTTATTCTTTTATTCCCTCCATGTATATAATAAAAATGTGCCACTGTGTCTTTCTCAGTCTGGTCAAGTTTGTGCCAGTTAACCTACGGCTCTCACTCTCTTCTAAACTCGGAGTATTTTTGAGAGAGAGTAAATAAAATCAAAGTTGTTCAGCATTACTATTAACATGCCCCTGTATTCATTTTACTATTATCAAATTTTGTTCATTCAAATTATATTTTGCCTACCACCAAATTATATATACATGATATTGTTATATATATCCAAGTGTTTTCAAAATTATGTTAATTTATGTTAAAACTCTTTCAGTTGCATTATTGTGTCAATTGTGATAATATATGGCAGGATACTATAAATTGTAGATTGTGAATATTAAGGTATTAAGTTCGCCAAATAGTTAAAATATTGAGCTTGCAAAATAGTAAAGAAGTCATGATTCAATTGCGAGTATTTTGAATAACTTTTCATCACATAATTTTTTTTAGGAAAATCAATTCTTTCGTCCTTTAACTTTATGATATTTTTGGTTAAGGTCCCTCAAATAAAAAAAAATTGAAAAAAATGAAAATAAAATGACTTGGAAACTAGTAGGACATGTCGTGGCAAAATTAGCCACGGAGAAATCAGGTGAGACATACTTTCCCCATTTTATAACATCCAATTTAAAATACAAATAGCCAAAAAACGTGAAAAGATACTTTGGGGATTTAATTAGGGTTAATGGAGAATTGGGGATAGGTAATTCATCAGCAAATTGGTTGGATCGAAAGCTTATTTGACCATCATCAAGGTATATACACACACACACACACACACATATATATATATATATATATATATTCAGGGCTTCACCGAATCATTCATCACATACTAGTGATAAACCCTAATTATTTTATTATCATGCAGATGGGGTTATACCATGTGAACATACGGATTCTTCACGGCGGGAAGTTTACTACAAATGATGGAGTAAGATATTATAAAAGAGATAAAGTTGAATACATTTACGATCAAGATTTAGATGGAATCACTCTTGATGTATGTCATAAATTTGTAAGTACTGATCTTGGCTATAAGGATTATAAAATTTATTGGAACAAGGAAGGTTCTTCACTTGATAGTTGCACTATATTGTGGAAGGATGATATTGTAGGAGAGATGAATGCATATGCTTTAAAATTTGGTATTGCTATTATATATGTTGATCAAGCTTGTGAGATTGGTACTAATGATCCTGAAATTGATGGTAATGAGAAGGAAATTGATGATAGTCATAGTGATAACAGTGAGAGTGAATGGTATGAGAGCGAGGAGGATGAGAGTGATGAAGAGTATAGTGAAAATGAAAGTGATGAAGACGAGGAGTTTCTTGAAATTATAGAGAAGAAAAAATAAGTAACCAAGGCTAAAAAAAATCTAAATAAAGATGAAAATGAGAGCTTAGATGATGATTTGCATGTTCCATTAAGTACTTTGCTCAATAAAAGAGATAAGAAAGATTCAACAAAAAGAAAAAAAGTAGACTTGAGTAAAGACACTAAATGGGAGAGTGACCATGATAGTGATAGCTTTAGAATTCCTTCTAAAGAGTCATCAGACTCTAGTGATTATGATGAAGAATCGTCTAAGTCTGTGCGGAGAGAAAAATGACCATCATATGTTGCATTTAATCCTGGAACACCAATGAAGTATATTGAATTTGAGCCTGGATTATTGTTTACTAGTGTATTAGTCTTCAAGCATGCTGTGATTGACTATGTTGTAGAGCAAAAGAGAGATATTTGGTTTTCTAAGAATGATTTGCAAAGGGTCCAGGCTAAGTGTAGAGGGAACAAGGTGAACCAGGTGCATGAATAAAGTTAGGAAAGAAAGGGGTCAGAATGACTTGTAGTAGGTGCCTTATATTTGGTCACAACAAAGCCAGTTGCAAAACATGTGAGGAAGAAGTAAAAAAAAGACAGAGGGAAGCAGCCGAGACAAAGAAGGCTCAAGCTGAGGCAGCAAGGGCACAAGCTGCAGAGGTTTCCAGTGACCTGACTATTTGCATCTGAAGCACTTTCCTTTAGGCTTTTTCACACCACCCTGAACTCCCACTGCCTTCACAGCTTTCTGTGTCTGAGCCTTTTTCTTCTTCTTAATACCTTTCGGCTTAGAGGAAGAACCTTTCTCAGCCACATTCACTTGAACACTCTGCCGAAATAATCCTTCAGCTGCCTGAAGTTCTGTCAGCAGTTCCGCGAGACTATACTGCCTCTTGTTCATGTTGTAATTCAAGCGGAACTGCTCAAAACTCTTGGAGAAGCTCATAAGGATAATGTCAATCTGGGTTTCCCCGTCAAGTTCAGCACCAAGGATCTCTATCTCATTCAGATGCGACATCATCTTGAGAACATGATCCCTTACAGGTATGCCTTCAGCCATCTGAGTGTTCATTAAAGCCTTCATGGCTACTTGCCTAGCAGCCCTATTCTGATCTCCAAAAAGTTCCTTGAGATTAAAGAGCATATCCGAAGCAATGGCCATAGACTGATGCTGATGCTGCAAAACACCCGATATTGCTGCCAGAATGTAACATCGCGACATCTCATCAGCCTTAATCCACCGTTTATAATACTCTTTCTCATCTTCAGGAGCATCAACAGCAGGCTGTTCAGGCTTGGGTTCATAAGTGCAAAACTTGTACTCCTCAGCAGTCAACACAATGTCCAAATTTCGTTTCCATTCAATATAGTTAGGTCCGATAAGTTTGTTATCCTTAAGTATGGTGAATAGTGGATTAAAGCCCATTTTATCCTGAGAATCATGCATAAAAACATCACATAAATAAGGGTGCATTAATTATTAAGATCCATTGATTCCTCTAACAATTATTAAAATTTAATGCACTAACATCTAAATACCATAAGCTTCTGGTAAGCCACGATGTATGACATGTATACCACCTAATTTTGTTTAAATGTTACTTCGGTCCTATTACTAAACAATATGCCACGTTGGAGTGGACTATATTATTTTTCATAGCTAAGTGTATACCATCATCAAATCTTAAATTATTTGAAATCTATGGAACTTGGTACGCCACGATGGGTGGCGTGTATACCTTCCAATATTCGTAATTTTGCCTTGAATAGAATACTTCAATTCAATATTCATCAATGGTTTGATTTCCAGGTAGTGGAGGAGTCACATCGGTCGCGCTTAAAACCCACAGCCTTACAAGTTCGATAAACCCGTTTTTGACAAAATCGCCCCAAATCAGAAATAAAGAAAATCCGTATTTATTCCTTTCAAAATTTATTAATTTAAGAAGTTTGTTCTAGTAATTTCTATAACATTGTAGACACCATAAATTACATGCCACGATGGGTGACGTATATATAATTTATATTCGTCTTTATGTTAAATTACCTACAACCAATAATGGAGACCATGGGTTTTAATTTCATATTAATTCCCTCTCCCACTTAGAATTTTTTTTTATTAAAATTGAGGAATTTTAAAATAAAATGGGACCCTATGTTGTTATAATTATGTCTAATCATGCATTCAAAATACACATATAATTTTAGCAACATATAACATTTAATTAAAGCAATAAATAAAATTTATGTCCATGTCGTCCTAATTAAGTTAAACAAGCAATTTTAAAAGAATTACATACATAATTAACGACACACATAATCAATAAATTAAAGCAATAATTAAAATTTAATGAAAAAAATTAAAATAAATTTTCCAGTATTATGGCCCTTGAAAAAAAAATCCAGCTCTCAAAAAAAATCTGCCCCAAGCGCGCCCCGACACCCCCAGCTGCCCCAGCAGCTCCGGCTGCCGCAGCAGCCCCAGCAGTCCCAGCTGCCGCAGCGGCCCCAGCAGCCCCAGCTGCCGCAGCGGCCCAGCAGCCCTAGCTGCCGCAGCGGCCGCAGCACGCACGCGCCTGTTGCTTTTCTGTGAGTTTTGTTTTGATTTTGTTCGATCCAAACATCAACAACAGCCCATTGTAATCGCACAGCGGAACAAAAAACTTCCGGAATTGATTTCTGATCGCACATAACTATTACAAAATACCCGGAACAATTACAAAAAAAATAGATCTAATACAAAACTAATTTTGTAAAATCTATTCTAACACGATCAACACTCGTGTAAATTACAACCACGATTAAACCACGTGGAAACCAAAACAAAAATTAACCACGATTAAACAACGTGGGATCCAAACACATAATTAAAATATACATGGCCATAATAGTGGATTAACAACCTGCATCAAAACCAATACAAGCAAAACACTATATACACGCATATATAATTACGACATGGACATTATATCATAAAACGTAGAACCCCTTACCAGGCTCTTGATACCAATTGTTGGGAACCACGGACTTAGGGTGTTAATACGTTTTACGATAAAGATTACGAAAAGAGGATTACCTTGTTAATGGTTGATTCCACGCTCTTCTATTGTATTCCCAAATTCCCTTGAGCGAAGTGTGGCCTCCGCCTTCTCAAGTTATTCTCTCTTCTTGCTCCTTGGTGGCTACAATATTTTTTCACATAATTCCAAGTAAGAAGAGAATAAAAATATATATAGGCTACAATAGGGACCATGGATAATTAGGTTGGGCCTTCTAATTACATCTTGAGCCTAGCCCAATGTAATTAAATATTAATTTAATCCACTAAAGAATTAATATTTGCACTACCTTTCCTAATACACGTAATTTAATTAATTCGGTTCCAATATTATTTGCTTATTAAATTCCCCATGTTTAAAATATCATATATCCATTAATTAAATAAATTAATGATAATTTATTTAATTAATATCTTTTATCCTTGATCATCCACTCAACTTTTATTTAATTATGCCAGAATAAATTCCACCTGCAGGGTTTCACATAATTAAATCATTTCGAGCTTTCAAGGGGACATCATTAACCCGATTATCAGGCCGTGGATTCCTTCAATAAATAATATCCATCATGTATATAATTCCATCACCCAAAATATAATGATATAATTCAAAAGAATTATTTCATATATAAATCAAAGCATGTAAATAATATACACGTGTCAATTACTATTTCTGGATTAAGAACCTAAGCATTAATAATAACATAGAATCTTAGTTCTCCTTCTTAATCAGTATTAAGGGAACAATTCTAAATTTGATCCTGTTCAATATACACAAAGTATACTAGTATTATTTATTAGTCAATATAAACTAATCTAAATAATACTAGAGCCATACCAGTGGATTGTCCAACACCACCTGTGCTGTGAACCTTATTATATTATATAACCGTATTTAACAATCTAATATTCTGTATCCCATTTGATACTAGATTGTTCACAATATATAATATTAGACAACATGTAAACATTCAAATGATTCTCAAATAAATTGGTCAAAAATAAATGTACATACTTCAAATAAATATTTTCAGTATACACTAACACTTTCTCGAAGAAATCTTAGCAACTGAAAGCTTCGTTATGGCCTCAGAGTCCGAAGTGGAAGCCCTCTTCCCCATCCCAGCTCGTTCAGAATCAGCAGAAGACTCGAGATCAGAACCAGATGGCCCCGGATAGCAAGTTATGTAAGATTTGGCACGCGCCTTAGTCCGGACCATAAACCTAAAACAAGTGATAAAGGTTAGTCTAAAAACCCTACAGTTTATTTATCTTCAAAGCTAGATGGTCCGGACTACCCTATGTTCAATTTTATTACAAGTTAAAAGCGAACAGTCCGGAGACCCAATCCAAAAGAAAACAAAAAACCACAACTAAACAGACGCTCCGGACTGCAAAATCCTGAAGCTAAACAAACAAACCTAGCCTATTACTCCGAATTCAGATGTCACAATAACACAAAAACAGCAACCAATTACAAACTCCAAATATAAAATCATTAGTCCGGACTAGGTAACCAAGTCCGGACACAACCAAAAAATCCTAATTCCAGAAACACTTACAAAACAAAATCAAACACCAAAATAAAACACAACCACATATAGATACATATACACGAACATAAACACAACAATTCAACAGCAACCAAACATAGAAACACAAAAACACAACAAAAGCAACATATGAATCAATCGGATAACCGAATAGAGAATGAAGCTTACAAGACAGAGATAACAGAGTGATTGGGGATGACCAAGCAACAATCACGAACCTCCACGGACTCCTGTAAAAAATGGCGACAACGGCAAAAACAACAAAGAGAAAGAAGAAAATAAGAAGTAGAACAAGCAAAGAAAACCAAAGGTAAAAAAGAAAAGTGAGGAAGCAGGGGCACCTTTTATAGGCGTGGTGAATATAAAAGGGTCACGCCACGTGGCAACATCCTGACCACCCATCACACACGGTTATTAATGAAGAGTCATTATTACAACACGTCTTTTAAAAAAAGACAACTATAAGCGTAATCCTTTCCAAATACAACCTTAGTCCTGATTTGCCGAACTCAACGCAATCCGGACTGGGGGGCACGAAAAGCTCAACTCCTTAAAAAGCCAACCGTCTTAGTCCTGATTTGCCGAACTCAGCGCAATCCGGACGGGGGGGCAAGAAAAGCTCAACTCCTTAAAACGCCAACCGCCTTAGTCCTGATTTGCGGAACCCAGCGCAATCCGGACTGGGGGGCAAGAAAATCTCAACTCCTAACAAGACCAACCACCTTAGTCCTGATTTGCCGAACTCAGCGAAATCCGGACTGGGGGCAAGAAAACCTCAACTCCTTTAAAAGCCAAACGCCTTAGTCCTGATTTGCCGAACTCAACGCAATCCGGACTGGGGGCCAAGAAAAGCTCAACTCCTGATAAAGACAACCACCTTAGTCCTGATTCGCCAAACTCAGCGCAATCCAGACTGGGGGGCAAGAATAGCTCAAATTCTGACAAGGCCAACCGCCTTAGTCCTAATTCGCCGAACTCAGCACAATCCGGACTGGCGGGCAAGAAAAACTCAACTCCTGACAAGGACAACCACATTAGTCCTGATTCGCCGAACTCAGCGTAATCCGGTCTGGGAGGCAAGAAAAGCTCAACTCCTGAAAAGGACAACCACCTTAGTCCTGATTTGCCGAACTCAGCACAACCCGAACTGGGGGGCATGAAAAGCTCAAATTCTTCTAACAAAACAATCAAAAGCCCATGTTCAACAAACAAACCCAAATTCACTCCCCCATCCAGAAAATCTGCATAAGAGAGTGGGGGGGCACATGATAGTACATATAGCTCCTAGAAGGACTACTCCTAGGCCTTAAACTCTATACAGCTCCTAGAAGGACTACTCCTAAGCTCCTAACTCCATATAACTCCTGGGAGGGCTACTCCTAGGCCCCTAATCCCACGCAGCTCCTGGAAGGAGTAGTTCCGCTCACTACCACTCCTAACCAGCTCAGTCCCGCAAGCCTAACCTTGGTGGATCCCAGCATGTGAGACATTGGCCCAGGTACATGATGGGGACAACTGTCACACATCAATCATGGGAATAATCAGGGCACGTGTCAGAGGATCCTCAGAACATTCCTCAGCCAGTCCAACGCTGACACGTGTAAAGCATCCACTCCAGCCAGGTGTCCTCCACCCCAGAACCAATGGCTATGATCTAAAGGTACCAACCCCAAAACCCTACCCTTGGGCTATAAATAGCCCAAGAAGGTGAGGTTTTGGGGTTAATCATTCTTTCACACTCATATACACACATCCACCTTGCATTCATATCCATCTTCATCTTCCCAAAAAGCTAGTTCTTACTCTCACGCCAGAGGCGCTGCAGGATTCAACCCCCCTTCCGGTGTTGTTTTGTAGGAACCCAACCACAACTACACCTCTACAGCGGTGAAGGATCCAGGACGGCGTCGAAGGAGCAGCCCTGCCACCAGGAGTTATCAATTCCCAGTCTTATTACATACATGTTTTAGGATACTAATTTCCAAATTTTCTGATATATTGCAAGATGAAAGTTTTGGATCCACCTTGTGTAATTGACGACAACCCAGGGTTCAAGGAAGTACTGACGAGGAGTAGTCTGTTATGCAGCTGAGAGCAGTACTGAATTGGTCGTGTCATTAGTTATTGTGTTTTGTTGTGTGAATGTTCATGTTGATCTGGATGTTATGTTTTTGTGGGCATGTTTTTCAATATATTTGAACTTGTTCTATGTTGCTATGTTCTGGTTTTTTATGGGAATGTTTTATTTAAATCATTTGATATATTAATATTATACTCATTAACAAGTATAAATTATTTCTGCAGTGTCAAGTAACACATAAACAATGTGATAATTTTTATTTTATTTTATGCCTGATGGTTATAAATGGAAAGAATGATAACAAATAAGATATATATACACTTATATAGGTCAATTAAGTGTAAAAATTATTTTATTTTTTAAAAATTAATTTTTAGAATAAAAATTAAAATGTATCCCTAAAATTTATTTTATACCTATAATTTTTATATTTTTAATTCTTTTATTCCCTCCATGTGTATACTAAAAATGTGCCACTGTGTCTTTCTCAGTCTGGTCAAGTTTGCGTGAGTTGCAGTTAACCTATGGCTCTCACTCCCTTCTAAACTCATAATATTTTTGAGAGAGAGTAAATAAAATCAAAGTTGTTTAGCATTACTATTAACATGGCCCTGTATTCATTTTACTATTATCAAATTTTGTTCATTCAAATTATATTTTGCCTACCACCAAATTATATATACATGAGTGTTTGTAAAATTATATTAATTTATGTTGTAAAATTATGTTAATTTATGTTAAAATTCTTTCAGTTGCATTATTGTGTCAATTGTGAAAATATATGGGAGGATACTATAAATTGTAGATTGTGAATATTTACTTATTTGTTGGAAACTTGATGGACTTAAAATAAAAAAACTTTGATTTAAATTATTATACTAGCAACATAAGAACAATATTTATTTTGTTGACTAATAAAAGTACACTATGTATATTGATGTTTACATACATAGTCAGGCTACATAAGCTTTATTTATTACTAAGTCTACAATTGTTGAATTGAGCAGATGTCTTCTATATTTTGTTCAATATACGCATGACCACCTAGTGTCTCTTTTCTTCAGTTCTTACTTGAGTAATGCTTTTTATTTTCACTGCCTACCGTTATTTTCTGCACTTCAATTAGTAGCCCAGCTGGCTAGCCACCCTTTTTAAAGGTAACTTATAAATACCCATGACACCTAGGTCTTCAACTTTGACTTCCACTGCCGTTGCTCTCTAAGTTTTTTGGCAAGAAATTTTTAAACCAGCCTACCATATTTCCTGGGTTCATAATTACATACATATATAATGACCATCTTTCTCATATCAGATTCTATGCATAGTTTTCTTTTCTGATACTAGACTTTGTCTCTCACGTTAGCTGGTTCATGCATGTATATTTGACCTCAGCCTGCTTTTTATTCAACACATATTAGAAACTAGCTGTAAATATTTATTAGGGTGGTGGAGAGTTTGAAATTCTAACACTCCCCCTCAAACTCGATTTTACATTCCGAGTTTCATCTTCATTTTATGAAATATATCCGGCTTCAACGGTTTCGTAAATATATCTGCTAAATTTTCTTCCGTCCTGCAGTGTACCAGCTCAACAATTTTATCGTTCACCTGTTCTCGAATAAAATGATATTTAATGTTGATGTGCTTGCTCCGACTGTGTGACACTGTATTTTTTGCTAGTGAAATAGCGGATTTATTGTCCACAAAAATAGTAACCGGTTCTTCCTTGACAGGCGCACGCTGCTGCTGCAATATACTCTGTCTCACATGTTGAGAGAGCAACCGCCTGTTGCTTCTTTGATGACCATGAAAATATCGCGGAACCGATATGAAAAGCATATCCCGAAGTGCTTTTCTCATCATCCAAGTCACTACCATAATCACAATCTGAGTAGCCAACTAATTTTACATTTTGAGAATGAGAATAAAATAATCCATGACCAAGTGTACCTTTAATGTATCTCAAAATTCTTTTAGCTGCCATGAAGTGATCTTACTTCGGTTTCTTCATGTACCTACTAACCAATCTAACTGCATACATAATATCTGGACGAGTAAAAGTTAGGTACCTCAGACTTCCAACCAAACTTTTGAATAATGTCGAATTTACCGACTCCCTTGTTGAATCAACTCTGAGCTTTATGCTCGGTTCTTCTGGCGTGCTTATTGACTTGCATTCCTCCATTCTGAACTTTTTTAAAATCTACTCCGCATATTTTTTCTGCGACGTTAAAATCCCGTCTTTGTTTTGCTTCACCTCGACTCCAAGAAAGTATGACATTTGACCAATATCTGTCATCTCAAATTCATTAGTCATAACTTTCTTAAAATCATCAAACATACCAGGATTATTTCCAGTAAAGATCATATCGTCCACGTATAAGCAAACGATTATAATATCTCCCTCTGAATTTGTTTTCGTGTAGAGGGCATGCTCGTATGGACTCTTCACGAAACCATTTCTCTAAAAATATTCATCAACCCTTGTATTCCATGCTCGCGGAGCTTGCTTCAAACCATATAAGGCTTTCTTCAGCCTGTAGACTTTGTTTTCCCGGCCTTTTTGAACATATCCGGAAGGCTGCTCAATATAGACTTCTTCTTCAAGATAACCGTTTAGGAATGCTGACTCCACGTCCATCTGAAAAATCTTCCACTGGTTCTGAGCTGCAATTACTGTCAGAAGTCGTATGGTATCAACTCTTGCAACTGGAGCGAATACCTCATCATAGTCAATGCCATATCTCTGCTTGTAGCCTTTAGCCACCAACCTCGCCTTGTATTTCTCCACTTCTCCATCTTGATTCGTCTTGGTTTTATAGACCCACTTGACACCAATTGCTTTGTGTCCTTCTGGAAGATCTGTGAGTTCCCATGTATCATTCTTCTTGATTGCGCCAATTTCTTCATCCATGGCCTTGTTCCATTTGCTTTCTTCAGAAGCTTCTTCAAATGTAAATGGATCACATTCAGCCATTAAGCAAAATAAGGAATAATCAAAGGATATTTGTACCAAACTTGTAGCTTCGTAGATATTATCCAAACTCCGCATCTTTCGTGGTGCTCCTCCTGAACTGTTTCCTTCCGTGGATGGTGTCGATCCTGGAGTTTGTTGATTTGGACTTGGTGGAGGAGTTTGATCATCGTCTCCGTCATCTTCAATATTTTGGTTATCACCGTCATCGTCATCACCATTAAAAAATAAACCAGCAACTTTTCTTTCATCCTCGCTCCATCTCCAGTAATCTGATTCATCAAACTCAACATCTCGAGAAATGATTAATTTCTTCGTTAGGGGATTGTAGAGTCTGTACGCCTTGCTTTTTTTGTCATATCCGGTAAAGATGCATTTCTCGCCTTTATCATCCAACTTCTTCCTTTTCTGATCAGGAACGTGGGCATAAGCAATACACCCAAAAATTCTGAGATGTCCAACTGATGGTTTGCTCTGGCTCCATGCTTCATTTGGAGTTTTGTTTCTGACACTTTTTGTTGGACAACGATTCAACAAATAAACTGCACATAGAACGGCTTCGGCCCAAAAAGTTCTCGGCAAGTGCTTTGCTTTCACCATGCCCCTTTCCATGTCAAGAATAGTGCAATTCTTTCTTTCTGTAATGCCATTTTGTTGAAAAGTATAGGCCGTTGTCAACTGATGATTTATTCCATGTGCTCTACAAAAGCTTCTGAACAGATTAGAAGTATACTCGCCTCCTCTGTCTGATCTGAGTACCTTCATATAATGACCACTTTGCTTTTTCTGTCAGTGCTTTGAACTCCTTGAATTTATCAAGAGCCTCTGACTTTTCTTTGATGATATACACCCAACTTTTCTTGCTAAAATCATCAATAAAAGTTAGGTAATACCTATTACCTCCAAGTGATGAGATATCAAATGGACCAACAATATATGTGTGAACAATCTTCAATGGCCTCCTGGCTCTCCATGATTTTCCAACAGGAAAACTTTATCGATGTTGCTTCCCTTTGACACATGCTTCACACAAATTTTCTGGCTCGTTGATTTTTGGCAAACCGTCCACCATTTTTGTATTTGACAATAATTTCAAGCCAGAAAATCCAAGATGACCAAATCTTAAATGCCATAACCACGAGTCATTTTAATGACTGATTTCAAGCACTTCTGCACTTTTGTTTGCATATCAAGCGTAAATAAACGATTTTTTCACATCTCCACATTTGTAATCAATTCCCGAGCTTGATTTCTGATAATGAGGGAATTCTCCTGCATCTGTATATTATATCCTTTCTCCACAAGCTGGCCAAGACTGATAATATTATTTTTCAATGCAGGAATATAATAAACATCATTTATATATTTCTTTTTACCTTTCTTTGACATGATCGTGACAGTACCTTTTCCTTTCACCGGAATCTTTGACGAGTCACTAAAAGTAACTTCTCTGCTCATGGTGTCGTCTATCTCCGTGAATAATTCCTTGTGACCAGTCATGTGATTACTGGCCCCTGAGTCAAGATACCAAACATTTTTCTTGCTTTTCTCGTCTCCTTTATAAGTGAGGAACATAGCAGTGCCAACATCTTTGTCTTCTTTTGCTGTTGTAAAATGACTTCTTTCTTCCACCTTTGGTGCTCTACACTCATAACTGAAGTGACCAAATTTATTACAATTATAACATTGAAATTGAGACTTGTCACCTCGTTGTTGAAATCCGCCTCTTCCACGACCTCTAAAATTTTGACTATGACCAGATGGTTGATAACCTTCAGAATTCTGGCCTCCGTTGAAAGGCTGCCTTTCACGTCCTCGTCCACCACGGTAGCCACCTCTATAGCCACCTCTGCCACGTACAGAACTGCTACTGCCAGAACTGTCACCGATGGATACTTTACTTTGTAATGCCTTCTCCAAATGGCTTGCATCATCATGCTGGTTCATACGCTGCTCGTGGGCTTGAAGAGAACCTACGAGCTCGTCAATGGAAATTGTAGATAGATCTTTTGACTTCTCGATAGAAGTAATAACATAATCAAATTTTCTTGTCAACGAACGGAGCAACTTTTCCATGACCCGAACATCATCAAGACTTTCCCCATTTCTTTTCAAATCATTTGTCACCATTTTCAAACGCGTAACAAATTCACCAATATTTTCGGAACTCTTCATCATCAAATTTTCGAACTCCCCACATAGCACTTAGAGCCGAACCTTTTTGACTTTCTCGACACCCTGAAATGATTTCTGCAGAATCTCCCACGCGTCTTTCGCCATTTTTGCATTTGAATTTTTTTCAAAGGTTGATTCATCAACTCCTTGAATAATTATATATAACATTTTTTTATCATTTTTCCGGGTCTCTTTCAAAATCATCTTCTCAGCATTTGACAGGGCTGCTTCAGCGGCTGCATCTGTGGGCTCGTCATACCCGCTTTCGACAATATCCCAATTATCGTAGGAACCGAGTAATACCTTCATTTGAATACTCCAGTTCCCGTAATTTGTACTCGTCAATTTTGGAATATTTGGTTGCACCATCATCGCCATTTTTCAAGAACGGAACCTTAGCTCTGATGCCACTTGTTGGAAACGTGATGGACTTAGAATAAAAAACTTTGATTTAAATTATTACACTAGCAACACAAGAACACTATTTATTTTGTTGACTAATAAAAGTACACTATATATATATTCATGTTTACACACATAGTCAGGCTACAGCCTTTTTTTTCACATACAGAGCTTCGGCTCTTTGTTTCTACCACCTTTTTTATTTAAAGATATGCAACAGAGCCTTATTTATAGGCCTTATTTATAGGCCTCAGATTTTCTTACATCATTACTTACATAAGATTTATTTATTACTAAGTCTACAATTGTTGAATTGAGAGTTTTGTTCAATACACGCATGGCCACCTACTGTCTCTTTTCTTCAGTTCATACTTAAATAATGCTTTTTATTTTCACTGCCTACCTTTATTTTCTGCACTTCAATTAGTAGCCCAGCTGGCTAGCCACCCTTTTTAAAGGTAACTTATAAATACCCATGCCACCTAGGTCTTCAACTTTGACTTCCAAGCTGCTGCCGTTGTTCTGTAAGTTTTTTCACAAGAAATTTCTAAACCAGCCTACCGTATTTCCTGGGTTCATAATTACATACATATATAATGACCATCTTTCTCATATCAGAGTCTATGCATAGTTTTCTTTTCCTATACTAGACTTTGTCTCTCACGTTAGCAGGTTCATGCATGTATATTTGACCTCAACCTGCTTTTTATTCAACACATATTAGAAACCAGCTGTAAATATTTATTAGGGTGGTGGAGAGTTTGAAATTCTAACAGTATTAAGTTCGCCAAATAGTTAAAATATTAAGCTTACAAAATAGTAAAGAAGTCATAATTCAATTGGGAGTATTTTCAATAGCTTTTCATCATATAATTTGTTTTGGGAAAATCAATTTTTTCGTCCTTTAACTTTATGATGTTTTTGGTTAAGGTCCGTGAAATATAAAACAATTTTTATAAATTAAAAAAATGAAAAAAAAAATGATTTGGAAACTAGTAGGACATGTCGTGACAAAATTAGACACGGAGAAATCAAGTGAGACATACTTTCCCCATTTATAACATCCAATTTAAAATACAAATAGCCAAAAAACGTTAGGGTGAAGGAAGAATTGGGGATAGGTAATTCATCAGCAAATTGGTTGGATCGAAAGCTTATTTGACCATCAAGGCATATACATATATATATTCAGGGTTAAGGAAGAATTGGGGATAGGTAATTCATCAGCAAATTGGTTGGATCGAAAGCTTATTTGAACATCAAGGCATATACATATATATATTCAGGGTTTCACAAAATCATTCATCACATATTAGTGATAAACCCTAATTATTTTATTATCTTACAGATAGGGTTATACCATGTGAACATACGGATTCATCAAGGCGGGAAGTTTACTACAAAGGATGGAGTAAGATATTACAAAGGAGGTAAAATTGAATACATTTACGATCAAGATTTAGATGGAATCACTCTTGCTGTATGTCATAAATTTGTAAGCACTGATCTTGGCTATAAGGATTATAAAATTTAATGGCGCAAGGAAGGTTCTTCACTTGATAGTTGTACTATATTATGGAATGATGATGTTGTAGGAGAGATGAATGCATTTTCTTTGAAATTTGGTATTGCTATTATATATGTTGCATCATGCTTGTGAGATTGGTACTAATGATCCTGAAAGTGATGGTAATGAGAAGGAAATTGATGATGATAACAGTGAGAGTGAATGGTATGAGAGCGAGGAGGATGAGAGTGATGAAGAGTATAGTGGAAATGAAAGTGATAAAGATGAGGAGTTTCTTGAAATTATAGAGAAGAAAAAACAAGTTACTAAGGCTAAAAAAATCCAAATAAAGATGAAAATGAGAGTTTGGATGATGATTTGCATGTTCCATTAAGTACTTTGCTCAATAAAAAAGATAAGAAAGATTCAAAAAAAAGGAAAAAAATAGACTTGAGTAAAGACACTGAATGGGAGAGTGACCATGACAGTGATAACTTTAGAATGCCTTCTAAAGAGTCATCAGACTCTAGTGATTATGATGAAGAATCATCTAAGTCTGTGCGGAGAGAAAAAGGACCATCATATGTTGCATTTAATCCTAGAACCCTAATGAAGTATATTGAATTTGAGCCTGGATTATTGTTTACTAGTGTATCAGTCTTGAAGCATGCTGTGATTGACTATGCTGTAGAACAAAAGAGAGATATTTGGTTTTCTAAGAATGATTTGCAAAGGGTCCAGGCTAAGTGTAGAGGGAACAAGGTGAACCAGGTGCAGGAATAAAGTTAGGAAAGAAAGGGGTCAGAATGACTTGTAGTAGGTGCCTTATGTTTGGTCACAACAAAGCCAGTTGTAAAACATCTGAGGAAGAAGTAAAAGAAAGACAGAGGGAAACAGCCGAGGCAAAGAAGGCTAAAGCTGAGGCAGCAAGGGCATAAGCTGCAGAGGTAATTTATCTTGTTTGTACCTATCTTTTTTTTTCTTTCATTCACTAATAATTTTTGTTGCTTATTGAATTTGCAAAAAAAGAAGAAGGTGACAAGTCAAAAAAGGAAGCCAAAAGCGGAAGGCACAAATGAATCCCAGCAATCAAAGAAAAAGAGATGAAGGCCTCCAAAGGCGACGAATGTTCAAGTATTACTACCACCTCCTCCATTGCCCCCACAAGGTGTTGGTGTTTTTACGTCTCACCAAGATGGTTTCTTTTACTTCTCAACAACTAAGGAAATAATAAAAATATCTTCACAGCCTATTGGAGGGGACTCAGGATCATCAAAATCAGAAGTGATGAAGCACAACTCAAGCCAACCTTGAAGAAATCAGAAAATCAGAAGTGATTAAAGTCCTCGATTTTAGAGTTTAAATTCTTGTATGCTAAATGGTTATTACTTCTTTTGGATGCTAATTTATGACAATGGTTGGATGAAAATTTATGACAGTAGTTGACTGCTAAGTTATGAGTACTTTTGGATATTTATTTATGATGGTTTTGGAGTAAAGATCTTGATATTTCAGTTTCACTGTAAGTGTCAAATGGTAGTGTTAAACATATACCGAGTTTTCAATTCATTTGATAATTTGTTACAAGTTAACTCATTAAAAACCAACTCACCTTCATAGGTTCTTTTACAAACACAACTTCATTACAAATGCAAGAAAAACAACTGAAAATCCAAATCTGAACCACTTCAAGTGGCTAATTTCTGCATCTTTTAACTTCAGCTTCAGTTCCATTTCTGCAGACTCCGTCTTCTTCAATACTTTGAGCTCACCAATTCTTGCCTCCAACACATCTATCTTACATGTTAGTTTTTCATTATTCGACAATTGATTATCATCGTGCCATTTAAAGTAGCCACAATATTTCTCTTTCACCTTGTAAAATGGACACCAAAAAACCTTTTTCCTTTACTATATCGATTTTGAGATGTCCACATCAGATATTCATAACTACATTTGCAGATTTCTGATGTTGAAGATGCCCTCAAGTTGCTTGTGCTACAAACACCCGATTTTATCTCAAATTAGTTTTCTCAATTGTTATGTAATAATATGTATTCTCAATTCATGTGCAATATATATATATATATATAAGTCTGCATGTATTATGCAAGTAACGGTAAGAAAATAATCATGTGCAAATCATATGAGACTAATATCACACTTATTAATAACTGAGAATTCACCTAATTTATATTTTCTTTTTTAATTTGACACGTCAGCAACGACTAACGTTTGTTAGTCAAAATCTAATCGATGGACAAATATCAAAAATATTTAAAAGTATAAGGATCGTAAAATATTATTTTGTAGTTCACGGACCTTAACCAAAAACAACATAAAATTAAAGGACGAAAGAATTAATTTTCCTTTTTTTTTCTTTTTGTAGTTTCATTTTTATTCAATAATTTTTATATTTTAAATTTCATTTCTCTCCTGATGAGAGTGTTTATTATTTTCATGATCATAAACAAGTGTTATATTTATAATATTAATTATTAACAAATCATATTAAATTATTATTATGGTTGATTTTTCCGAATAAATTTAATAAATAAGATTAATTAAAAGAAAATAAGGTTAAATACAACTGTACCAATATAACGCGATCAAATTCACGACTAATTTATTGAATGTCAATGTTATAATAAATGGTAAGAGATATATAAATTATAAAAGTCATGGACGAGAAAAATATCTATTCAGAAAATTGTAATTATAAAGGGAAAAAAATCACTAATTATAGTTTTTTTTTGAAATAAATAAGGCCCAAGAATATCATAAATTAACGGTTAAATATACTGTATAAATTCTATGACAATTCATCCATTAATTATTCGTCAAAGTTGAAGTAATTAAACTGATCAGCCAGTTTTAGAACAATTGTTTGATGAGTCTCAGCTAGTCTTAAGCCTCTTCACCATTATTATTCCAAAGGCTGCTTAATTATGATAAAATTTTTTTATTTATGCTAATCGGTTATTCATATTATTAGTTATTCATATTATTTGTTATTTAAGCATTTTTAGTAGTTATTTGTGTTGTGTAAAATGATTAACATTTATTTTGTTCCACAAATTAAAACTCCTTAGCTGTGTTTTATCTTACTAAATAAAAATTGAAGTCACAAAATCCTTTTTAACATAATTTAGAGATAAAATAAAAAATAACAAAATAAGGTAAAAGTTGGCTATTCTTTTTTAAATTAATATTAATAATGAATTTACCATCAACCTCTTTTTTAACACCTGGACTATGATAAAGGAATGATATCTTTACCATTTGTTTATAGCACACCAATATCTATCAATATCTACCTAACAAATGTGGGTACAATTCTTAACGTGTGCTAAAATAATATTTATCAACATTGCAGCTAAAGTAGATGCCAAACTTATATCTTGGCTATTATCTTTTATATAATAAGCCTATATATATTATCAATTTGTTGTCAATTTGTTTGGCACCCTGAAAAATTACATTTTGATGTCTTATAAATTTAGAGACACATTCTCTCTTTTAAGTATATCAGAATAATAAATAGAAAAGAAAGTGAATAATCCGAAAAACATGAAAAGAGTTTCAATAATCCATTACTTATAATTATAGATTTTTGTTTTAAAAACATTATTCCCACTTTTGAGATGATAGGGAGAGAAAGAATTTTTTTTTCTTTTTCTTAGATTGGGGAACACAAAATTAATATTAGTACGAAGAAACCTCTCCCGTAAACAAAACCCTAATGAGAGTCGGCGGTCATTCATAACTATCATCCATCCTTCACCATCCTCTCCTTCTATCAAATTCACATCCGTCTCATCCATCTTCTCATCTCATTTCCTCCATTTCTAAATCTTTAATTTCTATTATAATAGTTTTCAATAAAATCGTGATCCAAATCCTTTTGAGTGTGATCTTGTCACCGTACCCATCTTTTTAGGTTGTTGATTCGTTGTCATGTTGCATTAAGAATGATTTATACGGTGTATTGGGAGATCTGGGCAACCCGCTTCAAATCTGGAATTGTGGTACTTATCGCGATAGCTCATCTCGCACAACAAAGGATTGTTCAATATATGGTGCATCTGTACCCCCAACCTCATTTGGTGTAACTGATGGATATGAACACTGGTCTATCACCGGTTTCTTATGTGCGCAGGTCAATTGTGATTCCACTATTTTGAGTGATAGTGGTGTCGACTGGATTGCTCGAGAAACTTTTGTAATCATTTTTATTAACAAGAATATTTATATTCTATCTGTTAAGTAATTTGAAAACAAAACAGCTATTTGTTTAGCTCGGTTTTTATTTCACAATCAGGTTGTAGTTGTCAGTTTGGAGGTTTGTCTACTGTGTTCTTATATTTTATGTTCAATAAAATTTTATTATTCGTAAAAAAAACCTCTCCCATAGAAGAAGCCAGCACTGAACAAGTGAAATAAACTTTTAACCTAAATAAGCTAGGTTGTAAATCTGTCCGAGCCAAACATGCACTATCTCTATTGTCTCCACTATAGTCTTGCCTTTTTTAATTGAGTTTCTTACCAAATATTAAAATCTAATTAGATTCTTTAATTGATCACATAATTTAACCCAATAAAATAAATATCTAATAAAATTGATATATTTATATGTAGTTCATAAAATAATAATAATTATTAAAATAATAATAACATGACATTTCCACCATTTTCTAATATGAGAACAATATCCGCCTGAGCTAAAATTGCTGCTAAAAATATATGATCTTGGTTAGTATTTTTTGTATATTAGCTTTATCTATTGTCCATCTATTTGTCATCCTAAAACATACCAATTTTGATGTCTCACAGGTTTGGCAACAGTCTTCCTCCACCAGAAGATCTTGTCAAATTTGCTGAAAAAGCTGCATGTATAGTCCCAACTACTGCATTTACCGATGAACTGTCAATTAACTTATGGCTCTTAGCCTCTTACAATTAATAAGGTTCCTCTTGATTTTCCTCTATCTCAAGGGAGCTTCTGTTCTTCAAACCTCTGTTAAGTAATTTGTAATCGTAAATCCAGGTTTTGTATTCTGAATTTGGAACTTCTAAATAAAATGTGAATTTGAAATAAACATAACCAATCTCCCTCTTACCTATCTCTTGTATGGCTTGTATATTTTGGTAATCAATTTGTGACCCTTAGCATTTTCGATACCAATTTTATCACATGTGTTGGTTCAGCTAAAAAATAGATAAGTGTTGGACATGAATGAAATATGTTTTCACTACAACATTTTTGCAATCATACAACTGTTTTTTTTCGTTGTGTGACAGGTAGAATTTTCGTTGTCTATCCAACACTCGTGTGATCGAAGGTTGGACAACGGTTGTTAATACAGTTGTAATAAGGGAGATTCAACAACGTTTTTCAATACTGGTTACAATCAATAAGGCACAACAGTTACTCTTTATTAACCATTGTTGGAACTTTATTAAAACAACTGTTTCTTTATTCAACTGTTATCTACCTAACTTAACAACAATGGTTTTGTAGAAAAACCATTGTTGTTAACTTATTTAATATTATCATAAACAACAGTTTATAAACTTCTTTTCTGAATATTTTTTTAAAAGACAATAGTGAAAAAAATTTAAACTGTTGCAAAGAATATCAAAAGACAACAGTTTTTTTTAAAAAAAATATGTGCAGTGAGACATACAACGGTTTTTATCATTTTTAAGTGACTTTCACACAATTGTTTATAAAATTAATCTCATTATTTAAAATAAACCAATTTTAAAATAAAATTATATAATGATAATTCAATTGTTATTTCATAATTGAAATTAAATTTACAATACAAAGGTTCTCTACAAGAATTACAAGTACAACAAAGTTTCATTAAAATTCACCAACAAGTTGGTAGTTACCAGTAAAATTCACTTTCACGCCAATGAGGTCCAGTTCTTTAAAATGCATTAAACTGGCTCCATAATAAGCTTCATCAATAAATAGAATGTTACTAACTTCAGAAGCAGCTTTCCACTTCTGGTTATATAAAACTGATTTATACGGGGCTCTGTCACCTTGGCTAGTCCTTAGCTATTGCCCACCTTTGATTCTACCAGCTCTCTTAGCGGGGGAAACTTTAAGTCTTGACCATTACTTCCAATCTCTAATCATCTGAATATTTCAATTCAGATGCTTTCTAACCATTGTATAGCTGCAATGCTGAACTCTGCAAATAATAAATAAAAAACATAAAGTTGTGTAACAAATCATGTAAATATATAATAAGGATGAATTGATAATCTACGAGTCTAAGAACGTGTTCAATACAAAATGAAGATTACAGAATGGATCAGTGCTTATTAAATAGAGACGTAATTCAAATAAATGCAATCCAAGTTCAGAATCTTACCTACAAGGTGATTTTCTAAGGAACCATTTGGCATGTATTCATAGACTAAGATTCTTTGTTGGCCATCAGCACAATATCCCAAAAGATTGACAAGGTTTGGATGGTGAACAATACTAAGTGTCAAAACCTCTGCTAGGAACTCTCGATTTCCTTGATATCCATTTATGTCAAGTTGCTTCACTGCGACAATCTGAAGGACACAACCAAAAGCAGAGTTAAGATTGAAAAAAATTGGTGCACAGATGGAGGAAGAAGAAACAAAATAATTACTTTACTAGTGCGTGTTATCTGTCCTTTGTACACCCTCCCAAACCCTCATTCTCCTAATAGCAGATCAGGATGGAAGTTCTGTGTGGTAGCAGCTGGTGTTCTTAATGGAATCAGTACGCACAATTCTACAGCATATTACAGGAATTATTTAGGTTCCCCAGTCCCTTTTTTAGCAGTGGTAATTGTGAGCACACACACAACACATGGCTTGACATAAGTATGTGTAAGATGATTACCAACTAAATTGTGCTATTATTCAGAGGAATATAGATTAATATTATATGTGTTCTACTATGCCTATAACCAAACTTGAATGTCAAAACTAATGGTTAGTGGCAAGCACACAATGCAATAAATTTGATGATTTTGCGGCTGATAAATCACCCATCATTTTCAACATTCACAACACAATCTTGAGCACATTTAAGAACCTACAACAGAAAAAAATAACCAGCATATAATTACAATCAGTGCATGCTCCTTTTATACTATTCACGACTCAAATATCATTTAACATAAAAAAAAGAACCCAACTCGCAGCATGTATCGCAGTTTTTGTTTTAATTCAACACAACTCTAGCAGCACATTTCTGCCATTAAAATAGACCACCCAAGTTTTACCCGGAGAGAGAGAGATCAAATTTAAGACCGACGCAACGACAATCATATGTTTTCAATTCAAAGAAGCTAAACATAATGTATCAGAATTTGGAACAAGGAAACACATAATCAAAATATGCAAACATACTAAGTTATAAGTTGACAATAGTTTATAATGTTCTTGCAGACTAGCTTACATTAAAGCTTGCATCTCTTAGATTATTAGAATTACAACAATTTAACAGGAGCAGTTACAGGCTTTTACCTGACAAGGCCCAAATTGAGTATACACCAAGAAGTCTGTGGCCAAGATTTCTTCTTGGCCTTCATCAACAAAACTCTAGTCCAAGCAATCCATCCTTCCCATGACATTCTCTTGTCCCATGGACTTCCCCACTCTAGCAGAAGTGTCAAGCCTTTCTCAGCTTCTTTCTCAGCCTCTTCATATATGCACCTCCAGTCCTCCACAGCTAACATTTGTAACAAATTAAACTAAATGCAACTAAAAAACTACAATTTCCTAACAAACACAAAAGACATTAGAATTAAAGCTAAAAAACATCAATCATGATACCATATTTCATTTCATTTGAGCTTAATAGAGCAAATTGAAAAAATACAAATTGTAAATTGTGAAAATATAAATACCTTGGGACGTCTATCAATGAAGAATTTAATGAGCATCTTGAACCCTAATTTAACATACTTCCACTCCTCCAAATCACAAAACCCTAACAAAATCCCCAAAATCCTAACCACGACTCTCAAACTCGGGGCTGGTTCCAAAGACGACAATGGCGGCGATGGAGGCGACGGAGCTGGTTCCAATGACGGCGATTGCGGCGGTTTCGAGGGTTTCGAGTTAGGGTGAAATGGAGGAGACTGAGAGGGGATTTCGGGTCAGGTTGGTGAGAGTAGGGAATGGGCTGGGCTTAATCGATGTGATTTTGAAAATAAAAAGGTAAGAAACCGGAGATAGAAGAGTGGCAGAGGAACAATGAGGGAGATGAAGGCGGTCAGAGATAAGATGGGAAAGGGAAAGGGAAATTGGGGGATCACACAAAAAATGAATTAAAGGAAAAAAGAGAGAGATAAGGGGGGAAATGAAATTTGGAGGAAGGGGGAAATGAAATTTCATTGGAGGGAATGGAAAAATTGGGTGATAATGGGAAAATAATTTAATAAATATTTTAATTTATAATTTTTTTTTAATATTTTAATTATATTTATCGTATTATATATTTATCATATTATACTTAATTATATTTGTCGTAGTTTAATTATATTTGTCGTATTTTAATTATATTTATCGTAGTTTTACTGGATTTTCCTAATCCTGACATGCAAGATTAATTTCAAATTTGTTAATAATTTTTTCTTTTGACTAAAATTGATATATCTTAACATCCGTACAGTGGGATCTTCGAAAAAACCATTTTAAAAAATAATCTTGTGAATCGGGAACGAGTCTCGTTGTCGGGAGTGTAAGTTTTCCTAGAATTTTCTAATCCTGACATGCAAGATGAATTTTACATGGATAAAATAAATATATTTTAACATCCGTACGGTTGGATCGTCCAAAAAATTATTTTAAAAAACTATGTTGTCAATCAGCAATGAATCTTGTTTCACGGAGTTGTACCTTTACCTCATTTTTCTTATAAATTTTGAAATTTTTAATTATTTTTTTACATGGCTAAAATCAATATATTTTAATATCCGTACGGTTGGATCGTCCAAAAAATCATTTCAAAAAATTATTTCGTTAATCAGCAACGAATCTTGTTTTAGGGAGTTGTGCTTTTACCGGATTATTCTAATCCTGACGTGCAAGATGAATTTCAAATTTTTTAATAATTATTTCATATGACTAAAATCGATATATCTTAACATCCGTACGGTCGGATCGTCAAAAAAATCATTTTAAAAATCAATCTTGTAAATCGGGAACGAGTCTCGTTGTCGGGAGGGGTAATTTTATCGGATTTTTCTAATCCTGACGTGCAAGATGAATTTCAAATTTTTTAATAATTTTTTCATATGACTAAAATCGATATATCTTAACATCCGTACGGTCGGATCACCGAAAAAATCATTTTAAAAATCAATCTTGTAAATCGGGAACGAGTCTCGTTGTCGGGAGGGGTACTTTTACCGGATTTTTCTAATCCTGACGTTCAAGATGAATTTTAAATTTTTTAATAATTTTTTCATATGACTAAAATCGATATATCTTAACATCCGTACGGTCGGATCGTCGAAAAAATCATTTTAAAAATCAATCTGGTAAATCGGGAACGAGTCTCGTTGTCGGGAGGGGTACTTTTATCGGATTTTTCTAATCCTGACGTGCAAGATGAACTTCAAATTTTTTAATAATTTTTTCATATGACTAAAATCGATATATCTTAACATCCGTATGGTCGGATCGTCGAAAAAATCATTTTAAAAATCAATCTTGTAAATCGGGAACGAGTCTCGTTGTCGGGAGGGGTACTTTTATCGGATTTTTCTAATCCTGACGTGCAAGATGAATTTCAAATTTTTTAATAATTTTTTCATAAGACTAAAATCGATATATCTTAACATCCGTACGGTCGGATCACCGAAAAAATCATTTTAAAAATCAATCTTGTAAATCGGGAACGAGTCTCGTTGTCGGGAGGGGTACTTTTACCGGATTTTTCTAATCCTGACGTTCAAGATGAATTTTAAATTTTTTAATAATTTTTTCATATGACTAAAATCGATATATCTTAACATCCGTACGGTCGGATCGTCGAAAAAATCATTTTAAAAATCAATCTGGTAAATCGGGAACGAGTCTCGTTGTCGGGAGGGGTACTTTTATCGGATTTTTCTAATCCTGACGTGCAAGATGAACTTCAAATTTTTTAATAATTTTTTCATATGACTAAAATCGATATATCTTAACATCCGTACGGTCGGATCGTCGAAAAAATCATTTTAAAAATCAATCTTGTAAATCGGGAACGAGTCTCGTTGTCGGGAGGGGTACTTTTATCGGATTTTTCTAATCCTGACGTGCAAGATGAACTTCAAATTTTTTAATAATTTTTTCATAAGACTAAAATCGATATATCTTAACATCCGTACGGTCGGATCGTCGAAAAAATCATTTTAAAAATCAATCTTGTAAATCGGGAATGAGTCTCGTTGTCGGAAGGGGTACTTTTACCGGATTTTTCTAATCCTGACGTGCAAGATGAATTTCAAATTTTTTAATAATTTTTTCATATGACTAAAATCGATATATCTTAATTCATCTTGCACGTCAAGATGAATTAAGATATATCAATTTTAGTCATATGAAAAAATTGTTAAAAAAATTAAAATTCATCTTGCATGATATAAATAAAAATATTAAAATATTTTGACACTAATCATTATAAAAATAAATAAATAAATAAATAAAATTATACTCACTTTCATTTAATTCTTAGTTAAATAAAAAAATAATTACTTAAAAAATAATTATTTAAAATTTATTTTTTTAATAATTATGTACCAATATTATCTTTCCCTGGGTCACTCAATCATTTCCCCCTTCACAAATTTTTTGCCCCCCCTTTACTTGTAAATCTGATAAAATGTCTCCCCCTTTTACTTTCAATCTCAGTCCTCATCTTCAATTATAACATAGTGATGGGCTTCTATAGTGAATTGTTGGGCGGTCATTTTCCCCCCAAAACAAAAAACTCCTCAATAATACTTCTCTCTCTGCCGCTGTCTTTTCTCTATCGATGCTCTCTTTCCCTCTCTCCCACTCTCTCTATGAAAGCATGAATTTTTGGTGTTTCAGGACTCCGAAATTCTTTCTCTCCACTGGACATGTCTATGGCTCCGATTTGGGGCTCCGATTAAATAAAAAGAAACAAGTGCTTTAGAAAGTAAAGACCCCAGCTCTGTTACTTTTGGTGCTCCTAGGTAAGCTTCTTTTTTCAAATCCTTATCTTTATTTTACATGCAATTTGAATTATCGGGTGTGGATCTGAAATGGGCTTTTATTGTTTCTTGCTAATTTAGAGCAAATAATTTTTTTTTGTTGGTATGTGGAAATGAGATAAAGAATGATTCTTTGATGACCCATTTTAGTTAGTGTTAATTGGTTTTGTTTGTTTTTCTGTTTAATGCTTTTTTGATAAATCTTGGGTTGCTTACAGGCTCATTTTGTAGGAAAGTTTGTGTCTTTCTTCTTGGTAAGGTAGATTCTGATTGTGGTTAGTTGGTATTGTTTATTTGTTTGTTACGATGAGATTAATTGTTGGAGTTTAGTGATAGTTTGGAGCAGGCTGTAAGCTAGTAGTTGTTATAAGTAAGACTAAAGGTCGAATACCGGAGTCTGTTGTTTTCTACTTAAATATGAATCATATGAAAAAGTGACTAAATTTCGTATTTGTTTTTTAGATCCTGGAAGCTGAGCTACAACAGGTAGCAGAAGTGATGGGACTAGAGGATGAAATATATATCATAGAGGACATTGTCCTGGAAGATGCCTTCTAGCAACTAGTCCTGAACTGAAACAGAATCCTTGGATACGCATTGTAGCTAAATTTCAAAAGCTGCCTGTATTTGTTATTAAGGTATCCTGGCAAGTGGCATTACAGTTTTCTAGTTGGTTAAACAATGATTTTGTTTATCTCACTCTCAATTTGGTTTAAGATTTTCTTGACATGCAAACTATTACTTTGTTTATCTCACTTTCAACCTGATCTATGTTTGTCTAAATATGCAGTCAAGTAACATGTCACAACTGGTCAAGGCTATCTGCATGATTCTGGATAAGTGATACTATTGAATATCAGATTCCCAACAAGATTAGATCTAGTGACCAAGTGACACTTGCTTTTTCAAATAAATATAGTTCAGTAAAGTGATTGTACAAAACACATTGACTTACATCGACACTCGACAATTTCTATGCTATGCTATGAGAGTAGTCAACCCATATTCCTATTTAACAAAACATAAAGGTTGTATATGAAATGCGAGATAAATACACCTGACACTACAATTTAGTCTTACATTTTGCTGGAGTATCTCCGGATCCCGGGAGCAGGTACCATGCCATCTTTGAGTCGGGAACTAGTTTTCCTGATACAGCAATTCTTGGACGAGGAGAAATTCAAAGATACCGTTCATAAGTAAGTTATTTAGCATATCTTATCTTAGCTTTTCGGCTCTATCCTGTTGTTAATTTATTATATTTTTCAATGTAGGATCTTATATAAATTTGTTCGATGGATGTGCAACTTATTTTTTTCAGTTTTGTAAATTGTTATGTGTATTAGTCCTTCTTCAAGACAAAAATCAAAGTCTTCAGGTTTCAAGAACTGCTTAGATTAGACTTGTTTAGTTCATTTGTTATGTTCCAATTTTAGATAGTCAATCATTGATCATATTAAGAAAAACATAAGATGAAAAGATTTGAATTATCTGGCACTAGCATAGTTGGAATCTTGATGTAGTTGGAAGGACTAATCATTCTATTTGATTTAGTTGTCGGCCTCAATTTAACTGGCTACTTGGAATTTGGAATAACTAAGGGAGGCGGAAAGTATGGTAATGAAGGTCTGTCATTTGGAAATGGTGAAGTTGTTGAATCGGATAAAGTAGTTGTTGCTGCTGATGATGCGCGGTGTTCAAAAACTGGAGTGTCGATTCTTGGACAGGGTGGACATGCTGTTGATGCTGCAGTAGCAACTGCTTTGTGCCTAGGTGTTGTTAATACAATGGCTAGTGGGATTGGTGGTGGAGGTTTTATGGTTGTTCGGTCTTCAGCAACTTCACGAACAGAGGCAATCAATATGAGGGAGACTGCTCCTATAGCTTCTTGTCATTTGGAAGGTGAAGTTGTTGAATCGGATAAAGCAGTTGTTGCTGCTGATGATGCGCGGTGTTCAAAAATTGGAGTGTCGATTCTTGGACAGGGTGGACATGTTGTTGATGCTGCAGTAGCAACTGCTTTATGCCTAGGTGTTGTTAATGCAATGGCTAGTGGGATTGGTGGTGGAGGTTTTATGGTTGTTCGGTCTTCAGCAACTTCACGAACAGAGGCAATCAATATGAGGGAGACTGCTCCTATAGCTTCTTCCCAGGTTATTGGAATGTTAAGTTTCTGTTATAGCATTTATTTGGCAAACCAGAGTTTTTGTTACCAGTGATGATGATAATTACCTCCAACCAATTACCGGAAGCTCTTCACTGGACTTGTAGTATTATGGCATTGTGATTAATTTGTGTATTTTTCAATTTATAGATGAACTTGTAAATTTGTAAAAATATTTAGTTTGTTGATGAATGTATACGTGTCCAGGTTTACTCTCTTTATAGTAATGCAAGAGCTGCAAAATGCGGTCTCCATGAAATGAAGATTGCATTTTGCAGCTTTGTATTACTATAAAGAGAGTACACTTTGATTTGTATGTATTTATCGCCAAACTTTTAGTTTAATACTTGAACTCGTCCATTTGAGGTAGTATTTTTGGTTTTTGATTTGGCTCATGATTTTTTGATTGTTAGTTTGTTGGTCGAATGATTCATGGTTTGGAAATTTCTTGGTTAAATGTTTTTGGATCTGTTTTGTGGGGACTTACATATTTTTGCAAGTCAATTTTTTTTTTACCATTACTCAACAGACAACGGTTACTGTCACAATGTGTAAAACAATCATCTAAATAAGGTGTTCAGACAACAAGACACAAGACCGGTTGTTTGAACCTCATTTACCCAACACTACTAATAACCATTGTCTGTGAGCTTTCCTTTTAATAATGGTATGTAAAAACCATTGTTTGATGTTCAATAAGATAAGTGTTATAATAAACACTTGTCTAAATTACACAACATAAGGCCAAAAACTGTAGTCTCACACTACCATAAGTTAGCTTATTAACAACGGTTTTTGACTGTTATGTGAAAGATTTATGACAACAGTGCAGAATCCGAACTGTTGTCTATCTCGGTAAGAGGATGCCACAGAGACAAGTCTTTCAAAAAACAGCTATAACCGTTGTTCTACATGTACTCCAACAACAGTTTTTCAAGAAAGGAAATTCACAGTTGTCTACGAATTTGGGGCAACAGTTTTTTTGTCAACCGTTGTTTCATAGGTGTTGTGTGATTGCAAATTTCTTGTAGTGTTTGGAATTTGTTCATTCAAATTATATTTATTTTTTCCTACTTCCAAATAATATATGCATGATATTGTTGTTTTTATTTGCAAAAGTGTTCATTTACATAAAGAATTTACGTGGAATAGTATTAGTGAATGATCATCTCTAATGGTCATTTAGACTTTAGACACATCTCCAATACACTACTGTCATCAATACTTCTAGAATGCAAGCCTTTCACACATCTCGAAAGCCTGCTTTAATCACATCTTAAATGGTTACTATTCTCCAAAATTAGTAAGGACTAGAATCAAAATTACTAATATATTCGAGGATACTATGTAGAATGTATTGACAAGCTTCATTTAGTAAGTTAGCCAACTCATGTTTTTTTTTGTAACTGATAAAAAGATTGGGGGGCTACCATTATCCCCCTCATGGTCAGTTACACGAGTTTTTTTAAAATATTTTTTATTGGAAATTTATCTATAAATATTTTGAATTTCCTTGTAGATTTTTCAATTCATTATCATACATAAGTGCAGAATGTTATATGAAATAGTGCATAATGTTATATAAAATTGTAATTATAAGTTTTTGAATAGGTTTTCATAAATATGAATAACGTTCCCTAGACTCTAATAAATGTAAATAGAGTCATGAATAAGCAAGTTTAAAACTCTCTCTTTCAAAATTAGGGTTTTGAGAGTCGACTCTCAAATCTACGGTTCATATCCACTATTTCTTTATTTTTCGCTCCTTCCTCCATCTCACCCTTCATTCTTTCACGACGGGTTCGGTATTTTTTCTGAGAAGAATTTCTATGGCATTTTGGGAAATCTGTAAATCTCACATCAAATCTAGGACGGTGGTAGATATTGCAAGAGTTTACCCCCTTCACAATCAAAAATTGTTCATAATTCTAAACATTGGGCTACAGATAATACTTATGTGAAGGTCGATTGTAAATGCTATTAGTTTCACACTGATGTAGGTTGGATTGCTGGAGATATCATTGTAACACTTTTTAGATCAAAGAATTTACATATTCTAGATGTTAAGCGATTTGAAAATGAAATAATCATTTGTTTATGTTATTTTTTATTTCACAATCAGATTGTATTTGACATTTCGGAGCTTTGTTCCGGCTGTATTTTAATGTTTTAATAAAAATTTTGCTTGTTCGTCAAAAAATAAATTTAAATTAATTTTTTATAAAAGTTTGAATATTTTAGCGGTAAAAGCAAGGGAAATTTCACCGTGAAGAATTTATTCAACGATCTTAATTTTGATGAATAAAATATTGTTTTGATTATGTTTTTATTATCATACATGTGCAGTAATATTGTTTCATTGAAAAATTATATAAAATTATAGTTTTAAGTGATTTTTGAATACATTTCGATATATATCAATAACGTATTCCCGGTACAATATTAATTTTTTAACTCTTTTTTAGAAAATTTTGTAAATTTTAGCATTAAAATCTAGAGAAATTTTACAATAAGGGATCTATTCAATGATCCTAATTTTGATAAATAATTTAATTAATCTGATCATGTTTTCATTAAATGTTAGTTTATTTTCTAATATCATCCTTCTTTATAATACATGAGTTAACAATATTATTGAGTTAACCAATCACATATTTTCTATTAAATTTTAACCAATGGAATGTCACATCTAAAAAATAGACCAATCTGATTACAAATTTACTATTTCCATACATAGCGTTAGTTTCTTATAAAATCCGAGTCTAACTAAGTATGCAGTTAACCAATCACAAAATTTTGACCAATAAAAAAGAACTTAGAAATTTTAGACCAGTAAGAATTATCTTAAATTTCCTTATTTACCATTCTCATCCAATGATATTAATCATAATCAGTTAATAACCATAATTAGTTAATGATTCTAATTTAAATATAGTAGTATAAAAATTTATCTAGTTACGTTGGATTTTATTTCATCTCTATCTTGAGTTCTAAATATCAGATTTTGACAAATTTACAACCCACTCGAAGCTCACGAAATTCTCTTTAATTTAGTGATGGTTTAAATATTATTAACTAACAGAAAGTATCCCAATATTAAAGAGAAAAGACATGTACGAATTTTGCATTAAGCATTTAGTTATTATTTAGAATACCCACTTATTTTTTGTTTAAATCATGAAAATCTAGAATTCCGTTTTAGATCGAACAATTGTCATATATTATTTTAGAAACTTTGATGGTCCTTTGAAAAAGTTGAGGAAATAAATAATCAAATTGGAGTTGGAACAAATAAAATAATTAATTTTCTTAGGAATTTTTTAATTGAATTTATTTGATTTTAATTTTTTTTTAACGTGAATTCAAAAAATCAGATTTTACAACACACGCGAATCTCCTAAAATAACATATATATATATATGGTCTTACTCCAATGAGAACCCTATTATTGTGAGATATGAGATCTAATCCTATGCACTCATTCAAATACAACATATTCATCACTCACCGTTTATTTAATATTTAATATTTATAATTCATCTTCTATCTAATTCAACCACCCATCAACCACCACCACCTTCGGTGACAACCATTTTCGGCCACCATCACCTCCGGCGACCACCAGAAAATCACAACCGTCAAACATAAAATCACCACAGTCAAATAAAAAATCACCACCTGAAAATAAAAAACCACCACCAGAAAATGATAAATCATTGCTGGAAACTAGAAATCACCACGTTCATCCACTTTCTTCCCATCAGATCCGGTCGCGATCACCAACTTTGACCAAAATTACCACCACAACCACCATACTATAACTCTGTCTAGCCATGCACCGACCACCAAATTCAAAAAAATCACCATCGTCGAAGAAAAATTAATAAAATCAAACACATAGTCCAGTAAATCAAACTATCATGAGCATCAAACCACAATCATATATCTCTGTCTTTGACTAATCATTGCTTTCGACTAGAAAATCACCGGATATTAAACTGGTTCACCAAAATCCTCAGATCTGAATTGAAAATCACCAAATCGCCTCAATTTTGAAACTCGAAAAGAGCTTTAATGGCGTCTCTATCACCTACTAGGTCCCTGCACGTCAATCTCTTCATCCGAAACGTAGTCGGTAATTTAACTGAAGCACCTAATCTGAATTTTTGCTTGCGAGACATTTGTAATTCGAGGCTGATTTTAAGGATGATTAGAAATATTGAGGATGGCAGAGATGTGTCGTCGAAGTTTCAGGTGGCGTAGTTGTAAAGGATGGCGTTGGAGTTGAAGGAGATGTTAGAGGCAGGAGGAGGGTGGGTGCGGGAGAAGAGGGGCGAGAGAGAAAGAGGTCTTGTGTTTTTCCGATAACGGTGGCAGCCGATTTTTTCCGGCAATGATGGCAGCCGGTGGTCGGTGGCAGAGGCTGGTAGGGAAGGAGGTGAGGTGGTAAGGAAGGAGGTGGTTAGATGATAGAGATTAAAAGTAAAAAATAGAACTTAAATTATAAATATATGGATAAGATTTAATCAATATATATATAATGTACGGATAAGATTGGATCTCATATCTCATAATAGTGGGGGTTCTCATTTGAGCAACTCCCTATATATATATATATATATATATATATATTAAGTGATGATTTACAAAATAGCATACAATTAAAATTACATGTATTCCCTCTCACACTTTGATTAGTCATGTTTCTTTTAATTTTTATTTGACTATATCATTTGTTAGATAAATAAGACTTTGACGAATTTACAACATACATGAACATCACAAAATAATATTTAATTAAGGTATGGTTTAAAAATTGTTATATAGCTAAAATTATTCAGAAACTAAAGTGAGAACAAAGTTACGAAATTTGTATTAAGTATTTGTTTATATATAGAAAATCTACTTCTTTTTTGTTTAAATCATGAAAATATAATAATTCTTTAATTTAGAGCCTACACTTTGAATCTCTTTATTTCAAGATCTAACGGTCCTTTGAGATAGTTAAACAAAAAAAGTATTTATAGGTTTTCGTTTTGATTTTATTTTGAGTTCTAGAATTCAAACTTTGGCAATTTTACAGCCACGCAAAACTCACAAAATGATCTTTAATTTACAAATCATCACTATATATAGATTACCAAATAAGTCAAAATCACAAGAGTCGATAAAAATTAAAAATAAATCACGCTTGTGGAACTAAAACAAAAATAGAAAAGACGACTTGAAAAAAAACAAAATCCTTTATTCACAAAAATATGCATTGATGAAGAATCGATGTAAACATAAATAGATATGAAAAATGAGTATAGTAAAAAGTATATAAAACAAAGAAGTAACAAATAAAATTCAGTTTTCAAAAGTTCGTCAAATAGATGAAGATCGATAAAAAAGAAACATATATATATATATATATATATTATATGTGTAGTATCTAAAATTAGTGGTATAACTTAAGAGTAATATTAAAAATGAGTAATCGAGACTAATTTTAAAAGTGCGATCTTTTAAATTTTTTTTAATCATTATCTATGGAACATATAGACAAATATTACACAATTTATCTAAAAAAGATAATAATAAGTAATTTACCCCATAAATAATAAATTTTACAGCCTTATAATACATTGAATATTTTTATAATTTGCATACCTAACTTTAAGTAATAAAAATAAATTTTACACTTTATAAAATGGAGAAATTGGTAATTTTAAGGGTTTTTTTAAAAAAATATTTCTTTTTTTATTTGTTACATTTGACTTTTGACTAGTCAAATTGACCAAAGTTTGAATAAAATTTATTAATATTTTGTAAATTAATATGTTAGAAGAAATTGATGATATCAGTATATAAACTATCAGAGTTTATTATTAGTATTTGATATCAGGATTTACCGAAGGTGACGTCATCAGTATCTGTCTATCAGTATTTGATGATCAGCATTTGATGATCAGTACTCAGTCACATCAGTAGATATCAAAGAAGGAAAGGGATTGCAGAATTTAAGATGGTGAAGAACTTTACTTACAGAAGCAATCATACATAGATATGTATTAGGATTCCTTATTGTAATAGAATATGATTCCTTATTGATTGTGTAACTGTGCACTATATAAGCACATATTAGGTTTACACGATAGGTGTAACAAATTGTTATATCTTTTATATAATTCATCTTTTTGAGAGGGTACTTTTGTTACCGTTTGTATCTGATTAATATAAAAACTGTTGATTATGTTAAGCTTTATCGAATTGTTTACATAAACAGTATTCACCCCCCTCTACAGTTGTATTATGGACCTAACAATTGGCAGACAAAGAACCACAACAGAATCGACCATCCCCAGCTCTACCACAGATTTACAATAATATGAGTAGGTATAAGGCTATCATGGTTCCAATCCTAAAGATACATGAATATCCAATTTGGAAGGTTAAGATGTCCATGTGTTTGGAAGGTACATATCCTGAATATCTAAGCAGGATTCAATGCAGGAATATAATAAACATCATTTATATATTTCTTTTCACCTTTCTTTGACATGATCGTGACAGTACCTTTTCCTTTTACCGGAATCTTTGACGAGTCACCAAAAGTAACTTCTCTGCTGATGGTGTCGTCTATCTCCGTGAATAATTCCTTGTGACCAGTCATGTGATTACTGGCCCCTGAGTCAAGATACCAAACATTTTTCTTGCTTTCCTCGTCTCCTTTATAAGTGAGGAACATAGCAGTGCCAACATCTTTGTCTTCTTTTGCTGCTGCAAAATGACTTCTTTCTTCCACCTTTGGTGCTCTACACTCATAACTGAAGTGACCAAATTTATTACAATTATAACATTGAAATTGAGACTTGTCACCTCGTTGTTGAAATCCGCCTCTTCCACGACCTCTGAAATTTTGACTACGACCAGATGATTGATAACCTTCAGAATTCCGGCCTCCGTTGAAAGGTTGCCTTTCACGTCCTCGTCCACCACGGTAGCCACCTCTATAGTCACCTCTGCCACGTACAGAACTGCTACTGCCAGAACTGTCACTAATGGATACTTTACTTTGCAATGCCTTCTCCAAATGGCTTGCATCATCATACTGGTTCATACGCTGCTCGTGGGCTTGAAGAGAACCTATGAGCTCGTCAATGGAAATTGTAGATAGATCTTTTGACTTCTCGATAGAAGTAACATAATCAAATTTTCTTGTCAATGAACGGAGCAACTTTTCCATGACCCGAACATCATCAAGACTTTCCCCATTTCTTTTCAAATCATTTGTCACCGTTTTCAAACGCGTAACAAATTCACCAATATTTTCGGAACTCTTCATCATCAAATTTTCGAACTCCCCACATAGCACTTAGAGCCGAACCTTTTTGACTTTCTCAACACCCTGAAATGATTTCTGCAGAATCTCCCACGCGTCTTTCGCCATTTTTGCATTTGAATTTTTTTCAAAGGTTGATTCATCAACTCCTTGAATAATTATATGTAACGCTTTTTTATCATTTTTTCGGGTCTCTTTCAAAATCATCTTCTCAGCATTTGACAGGGCTGCTTCAGCGGCTGCATCTGTGGGATCGTCATACCCGCTTTCGACAATATCCCAATTATTGTAGGAACCGAGTAATACCTTCATTTGAATACTCCAGTTCCCGTAATTTGTACTCGTCAATTTTGGAATATTTGGTTGCACCATCATCTCCATTTTTCACGAACGGAACCTTAGCTCTGATGCCACTTGTTGGAAACGTGATGCACTTAGAATAAAAAAACTTTGATTTAAATTATTACACTAGCAACATAAGAACACTATTTATTTTGTTGACTAATAAAAGTACACTATATATATATATTGATATTTACACATATAGTCAGGCTACAGCCTTTTTTTTCATATACAGAGCTTCAGCTCTTTATTTCTACCACCTTTTTTATTTAAAGATATACAGCAGAGTCTTATTTATAGGCCTCAGATTTTCTTACATCATTACTTACATAAGATTTATTTATTACTAAGTCTACAATTGTTGAATTAAGCAGGTGTCTTCTATGTTTTGTTCAATACACGCATGGCCACCTACTGTCTCTTTTCTTCAGTTCATACTTGAATAATGCTTTTTATTTTCACTGCCTACCTTTATTTTCTGCACTTCAATTAGTAGCCCAGCTGGCTAGCCACCCTTTTTAAAGGTAACTTATAAATACCCATGACACCTAGGTCTTCAACTTTGACTTCCAAGCTGCTGTCGTTGCTCTGTAAGTTTTTTCACAAAAAATTTCTAAACCAGCCTACCATATTTCCAGGGTTCATAATTACATACATATATAAAGACCATCTTTCTCATATCAGAGTCTATGCATAGTTTTCTTTTCCTATACTAGACTTTGTCTCTCACGTTAGCTAGTCCATGCATGTATATTTGACCTCAGCCTGCTTTTTATTCAACACATATTAGAAACCAGCTGTAAATATTTATTAGGATGGTGGAGAGTTTGAAATTCTAACAGTATTAAGTTCGCCAAATAGTTAAAATATTAAGCTTACAAAATAGTAAAGAAGTCATGATTCAATTGGGAGTATTTTCAATAGCTTTTCATCATATAATTTTTTTTGGGAAAATCAATTTTTTCGTCCTTTAACTTTATGATGTTTTTGGTTAAGGTCCGTGAAATACAAAACAATTTTTGTAAATTGAAAAAATGAAAAAAAATGACTTGGAAACTAGTAGGACATGTCGTGACAAAATTAGACACGGAGAAATCAAGTAAGACATACTTTCCCCATTTTATAACATCCAATTTAAAATACAAATAGCCAAAAAACGTGAAAAGATACTTTGGGGGTTTAATTAGGGTTAAGGAAGAATTGGGGATAGGTAATTCATCAGCAAATTGGTTGGATCGAAAGCTTATTTGACCATCAAGGCATATACATATATATATATATTCAGGGCTTCATAGAATCATTCATCACATATTAGTGATAAACCCTAATTATTTTTTTATCTTACAAATAGGGTTATACCATATGAACATAGGGTTATACCATATGAACATACGGATTCATCAAGGCGGGAAGTTTACTACAAAGGATGGAGTAAGATATTACAAAGGAGGTAAAATTGAATACATTTACGATCAAGATTTAGATGGAATCACTCTTGCTGTATGTCATAAATTTGTAAGTACTGATCTTGGCTATAAGGATTATAAAATTTAATGGCACAAGGAAGGTTCTTCACTTGATTGTTGTACTATATTATGGAATGATGATGTTGTAGGAGAGATGAATGCATTTGCTTTGAAATTTGGTATTGCTATTATATATGTTGCATCATGCTTGTGAGATTGGTACTAATGATCCTAAAATTGATGGTAATGAGAAGGAAATTGATGATAGTCATAGTGATAACAGTGAGAGTGAATGGTATGAGAGCGAGGAGGATGAGAGTGATGAAGAGTATAGTGGAAATGAAAGTGATAAAAATGAGGAGTTTCTTGAAATTATAGAGAAGAAAAAACAAGTAACTAAGGCTAAAAAAATCCAAATAAAGATGAAAATGAGAGTTTGGATGATGATTTGCATGTTCCATTAAGTACTTTGCTCAATAAAAAAGATAAGAAAGATTCAAAAAAAAGGAAAAAAATAGACTTGAGTAAAGACACTGAATGGGAGAGTGACCATGACAGTGATAACTTTAGAATGCCTTCTAAAGAGTCATCAGACTCTAGTGATTATGATGAAGAATCATCTAAGTCTGTGCGGAGAGAAAAATGACCATCATATGTTGCATTTAATCCTAGAACCCCAATGAAGTATATTGAATTTGAGCCTGGATTATTGTTTACTAGTGTATCAGTCTTGAAGCATGTTGTGATTGACTATGCTGTAGAACAAAAGAAAGATATTTGGTTTTCTAAGAATGATTTGCAAAGGGTCCAGGCTAAGTGTAGAGGGAACAAGGTGAACCAGGTGCAGGAATAAAGTTAGGAAAGAAAGGGGTCAGAATGACTTGTAGTAGGTGCCTTATGTTTGGTCACAACAAAGCCAGTTGCAAAATATTTGAGGAAGAAGTAAAAGAAAGACAGAGGGAAACAACCGAGGCAAAGAAGGCTAAAGCAGAGGCAGCAAGGGCATAAGCTGCAGAGGTAATTTATCTTATTTGTACCTGTCTTTTTTTTCCTTTCATTCACTAATAATTTTTGTTGCTTATTGAATTTGCAGAAAAAGAAGAAGGTGACAAGTCAAAAAAGGAAGCCAAAAGCGGAAGGCACAAATGAATCCCAGCAATCAAAAAAAAAGAGATGAATGCCTCCAAAGGCGACGAATGTTCAAGTATTACCACCACCTCCTCCATTGCCCCCACAAGGTGTTGGTGTTTTTACGTCTCACCAAGATGGTTTCTTTTACTTCTCAACAACTAAGGAAATAATAAAAATATCTTCACAGCCTGTTGGAGGGGACTCAGGATCATCAAAATCAGAAGTGATGAAGCACAACTCAAGCCAACCTTGAAGAAATCAGAAAATCAGAAGTGATTAAAGTCCTCGATTTTAGAGTTTAAATTCTTGTATGGTAAATGGTTATTACTTCTTTTGGATGCTAATTTATGACAATGGTTGGATGAAAATTTATGACAGTAGTTGACTGCTAAGTTATGAGTACTTTTGGATATTTATTTATGATGGTTTTGGAGTAAAGATCTTGATATTTCAGTTTCACTGTAAGTGTCAAATGGTAGTGTTAAACATACACCGGGTTTTCAATTCATTTGATAATTTGTTACAAGTTAACTCATTAAAAACCAACTCACCTTCATAGGTTCTTTTACAAACACAACTTCATTACAAATACAAGAAAAACAACTGAAAATCCAAATCTGAACCACTTCAAGTGGCTAATTTCTGCATCTTTTAACTTCAGCTTCAGTTCCATTTCTGCAGACTCCATCTTCTTCAATGCTTGGAGCTCTCCAATTCTTGCCTCCAACACATCTATCTTACATGTTAGTTCTTCATTATTCGACAATTGATCATCATCGTGCCATTTAAAGTAGCCACAATATTTCTCTTTCACCTTGTAAAATGGACACCAAAAAACCTTTTTCCTTTACTATAATTTGCATACCTAACTTTAAGTAATAAAAATAAATTTTACACTTTATAAAATGGAGAAATTGGTAATTTTAAGGGTTTTTTTAAAAAAATATTTCTTTCTTTTTATTTGTTACATTTGACTTTTGACTAGTCAAATTGACCAAAGTTTGAATAAAATTTATTAATATTTTGTAAATTAATATGTTAGAAGAAATTGATGATATCAGTATATAAACTATCAGAGTTTATTATTAGTATTTGATATCAGGATTTACCGAAGGTGACGTCATCAGTATCTGTCTCTCAGTATTTGATGATCAGCATTTAATGATCAGTACTCAGTCACATCACTAGATATCAAAGAAGGAAAGGGATTGCAGTATTTAAGATGGTGAAGAACTTTACTTATAGAAGCAATCATACATAGATATGTATTAGGATTCCTTATTGTAATAGAATATGATTACTTATTGATTGTGTAACTGTGCACTATATAAGCACATATTAGGTTTACACGATAGGTGTAACAAATTGTTATATCTTTTATATAATTCATCTTTTTGAGAGGGTACTTTTGTTACCGTTTGTATCTGATTTATATAAAACTGTTGATTATGTTAAGCTTTATCGAATTGTATTCATAAACTGTATTTACCCCTCTACAGTTGTATTACGGACCTAACAATTGGCAGACAAAGAACCACAACAGAATCGACCATCCCCAGCTATACCACAGATTTACAATAATATGAGTAGGTATAAGGCTATCATGATTCCAATCCTAAAGATACATGAATATCCAATTTGGAAGGTTAAGATGGCCATGTGTTTGGAAGGTACATATCCTGAATATCTAAGCAGGATTTATGATGGTCCTCATAGGCCAATGAAGTTGGCTGTAGCAATTGCGGGTCAAGAAGAAAAGATGGTTGATAAACCAAAGAAAGACTATACTACAGAAGATCTATCATCAATCATGAAAGATGCAAAAGCAAGACATATCTTGCATAGCACTCTTGATAGTGTTATGTCCAATAGGGTTATTGGATGTAAAATAGTAAAGGAAATTTGGGATGCTTTAGAAGTAAAGTGTCAAGGTACTTCTGCTATCAAGAAAAATAAGAGAACAATACTTACTCAGAAATATGAGCACTTTGACTCAATAGACAATGAGTCCTTAACTGAGACCTATGATAGATTTTAAAAGGTGTTGAATGACTTATCTCTTGTCAATAAGGAATATGACTTAGAGGACTCAAACTTGAAGTTTCTACTTGCACTCCCCGAAAAGGAGGAGTTTAAGGTCACATCAATAAGGGATAATTATGAACTTGAAGAAATATATCTAGATGAGATCTATGGCATATTGAAGACTCATGAACTCGAGATGGAGCAAATAAGCAAGAGAAAAGGATCAAAGTCTAGACCAACTACAATTAAAGTTGAAGATTTTTAATGTTTTTGAATGTTTTCTAGTGTGCTTACTGATAACATTACAAATGATAAACTAAACATATTATTCTATCGATTAAAAGTTTATCACCCTTGGTCAATAATACTGTAGTTGAAGCGATAGTTTTTGGATGTGGTGTGTATATGTTAGTTTTTTAAATGAATATCAATTTATCAAAAAAATGATTACAATTTTAAACTCTTTTATCTATTGATATATGTGTAATATGTGCAAACATAAATAATTGTAATGTACGTGCAAAAATTGTAATGAAATTTAGTAGTATTTAAAAATTTGACATTAGAAAATTTTAAGTAAGAGATAATTTTTGAAATAGCAAAAGAAAAAAAATATCTTCATTCAGAAAAATAATGTAGCAAAAAATAAATCGAACGGGACTCACTGCATTGGCCTTTTTTATTGAACCTATAAAAATGGTTTACAAAGAAAAACAACAATTTAACCTATGTTCTTGTCGGGCTTAGCCCAATAAAAAAAAGATTAACCTAGCACCCAGGCCTCACAAGACCATTACGAGGTGAATGCATGTCACAATTTCCGGGTCATCCACCGGAATCATTAGCCGGAATTTGAAGTTATATGTACTTGTTAAACCTCTTCATCATCATTCCCGAGACTGCTCAACTATGGTAACTTCTTATTTTTCTATTTAGTTGTTAACTAAAGAAGGATTTTATATTTGTCTTGATTTTATTGAAAAATATACTAGCTAATGACCAATGCAATTCACGGCTTTAATTTTAATATTTTTTATAATTTTTATTATATATATGTGTGTATATATATGTATATATATATATATATATTTACGTCATTTGAATATGATATTGATAATGTTATGATTCTTATATGCTTTTATTGTGCATGATAATATTATCTTAATTTCGATATTAATATATCTAAATTGGATATAGATATAACTATTTAAAAGACTAACGAATTATTATGATTTCGGATTATAAATTTATGTTATCACTTTGTATTGGATTTTTATAAGCATGTTTTCTTAAATTTTAATAAGCCAGATTTTTCAAATTTCGTTGATGTATTGGGTTTTGATAAGCATGTTTGTCTTAAATTCCAATAAGCCGATTTTACAAATTCTGTTGATAGAAAGTAAGCCTGTTGAACACATAGTACTGCCCAATGATTTTTTATGAATTCCGCTTTAATATAGTAGTATAGATAGATATAGATTTGAGTATCTAGTTTTATGATTGTTTGTTTCGTACAAAATGACTAACAATTAACTTTGTTCTCACCCCAAGATTTATTAGAATCTTTTGTACTAGATATATGTCTAATTATTCAAAAAAGAAAACTGTGTTTCTCATAATTAAAATATCTAGCTGTAATTTATGTTAATATTGAATTAATGTTGATGTAACGAATCGTTTTTAGCAAAATTTGGAGATAAGACGAAGAATACGAGAATTCGGGAAGAGTTGACATTGACCAATAATATGCGAAACAAAGTTGCGGAAAACATGTTTTTTGAATGCGTTTTAGTGCAAGGTATGTGTCGAATGTGTTATGCTCAAACACAATTTTATGATGCAATTTACTTGCTTGTTTTCCAAGTAATGTAATATTTTTGTGAGAAATTCTAGATGTCCGAAAAATATTTCCAAAAACGTTCTCAGATGCAGAAGTGTCATGTTATAACTGGTGATTCCCTTTAAAAAATAATGGAGCAATCGTGCATAAATATGGGCCCACAAATTAAAACTCCCCTGTGTCACCTTTGTCATTTGAGAATTTTTTTGGGAGATTTTTGGGATCTCCGGGATTGCTCATAATTTATTGCATTTATTTTAACAAATATAAAAATGACTGTTTTATTATTTGCAGATGCCAAAACTCTCAACTTGTTCAGGTATGTTACTTTGGCCTCCCTCAATCCTGTCCTATTTTTGATCATCTTCCCCTCCTCTTAAGCTCCAAATATGAATTATTACTCTCGTTGTATCCTTTTTCATTTGAATTTTAATTTTATGGTACCTATCTGATTTTCTTGAAGCTTAAATAGAAGCCATTTCCTCAATCATTGTTTTAGAGTAAAAAAACAATAATATTCACCGTTATTACTAGTAAAGGGAAGATATGAAATTAGCACTCATTATATAGTTTAAATTATAATGTATACTGAAATACAAAAAATATTATCTTGAATTTATGCCACTTCTTTACATCCTTCATGTTCAGTAGTTTCCTATGTGCATTAGAGGAAGCTTGTTCTTCAATGAAGTCTCATCCTACCATTGACATTTCTGATTTTGAATTGTTTTGCTACCCTTATTCAGTGTTAAAATTGAATACAGGTAAAAATGGTTTATTGTTAAGCAGATCTTTGTCTATAAACAATAGTTTGTGAATCCTTTAGTGTATATAATACTGTATAACCTAATCTTTTGAAGATTAAGGATTTCTGCATTAGAGTATTAATTAAATCGTTAGAATACAGGTACAAAATTAAATGCAAATGCATAATTGCCTATTCGGTACCTGCATTTTGCATTAAAATTACTGGTTATCTTCTTTTTATCGTAGCAAGAATTAGATTTGTGAATAAATATGTATCTTGCATACCCCTATTCAGTTTAACATTTACCCTTTAAGGTACCTATGCCCAGCTCTGCCAAGGGTATCAGATGCTGGACAGTGTATTTCAGAGTTAAAATTTGGCAAAATGGATGGGTACACGTGTCAGATTGGAACTTCATCAGCATAAATGCAACTCAAGCAGTTAGGATAGTATATGCATCATTGATAATTTAATATTTATTATTTCCCTCCTTTGTAGTTAGCGCTTTAAGACTAGTTAGTGATGTGGTTCATGCATATTTTTTTTTTAATTTCAGTCTGTTATTAGATATTCGTTGGAATGCAATTAAGATGGAATTTTATTGAATGTGGTGATCTTAAGTATTCACTTATGTGTTTTACTTGTAATCGTAATATCATTAATGGTTCGGTTAATAAGATCTGAAATGTTTGACTATACACTATGTTGCAAAAGGTATTGAATGCACGAGTAGCGGATGATATTAATTCGCATCATATACATTTACTGCAGGCTTACAGCAGTGCAACTATATAAATCTCTCTTTGAGTTTATCACCTCTGCAGTCTGCATCCAGAATCACAAAATTTACTTTAGAGGATGGACTTGAATCGCATGGTTGAACAGATTGCTGAGACTAGGCAACGCCTGTTTGCTGAGGTTTTATGATTGTTACCTTTTGTATCACTATGTGTTCTGTTACTTAGGATCTTTAACTCACACGAACTCATACAATTTTGTATAGGCAGCTGATTTTTATCTACTATGATCTTTAAGTTGCAATTTAGCAACTATATGTGTATCATGATTTCATTATATTTAGAGTTAATTACATGATTCTCACTTCCTTTGACAAAACTTTGTTGGTGCTAGAAAATAGCAATTTAATAACACTGGTTTTGCAGGGTCACCTAAATGAGAACTTTAGTGCACTGGAAAACTTTGGACAGAGAAATAATATGGAGTTCTATGCCGAGGAAGCTCTGAACTTATTTTTTGAGAGAACAGGGAATGTTCTCACAGAAATGGAGCAAGAACTGTGAGCTCTCTATATTTAAGAATAGTTGTCAAATTTCACTGTATTTAAAAACTTATAATTTAAATTTCTTTGACGTGATAACATATTTTGATCTTTCGCAGAAAGAAAACTCCTCTTGATCTTCATTCAGTCTTGGTATTAAGTTCTCAGCTCAAAAGTCACTGCATCAGGTGGGAAACTATGTGGTTGACAAGAAAATTAATATGATTTTTTGCTGGAATAGTTTTAAATTCTCATCTGACATCGTATTCAATTCTTCTGAAAAGTTAAAGAAAAAATGTTAAATTTAAGTGTCTGCAATTGTGTACATATCTTAAAGTTTAATGAGCATTGGTTAATTATCACATGGTTTTTACATTATTATGCTAATATACTTTAATTGCATATTTTTAGCGCTGGAGCTGCGAATGTGCAATCTAAGGTGGTTAAATTTGAAAATCCGATATATTATGAAGTGGCACATCTCTTGGAATATAGGAATGATCCGCAGAGGTATGACCTATCACAAACTAGACCAGAAATGCCAAGTATAACATACATGTATCAGATGTTATACTTCTATGATTAATAAGTGTCTATTGCAGTAAACAAAAGAGTCATAAGTGCCTCATTGATACGTAGTACTAATTTTTAGGGGGTTTGACCACTTTATCTAATTTCTTTTGTGGCATGTTACATATTCTTAAAGAGGTTCATCCTTTTTCCTAGAATTCAGAAGTGAATAGTATACCTTAATAACCTCTCGACTAACTCATTCGTGGATGTAAGCAGTCTTCAGGAAGCTTTAAGAGAAGTGATGCTTGAGCGGGAAAGGTTCAAGAACAGAATAGAGCTGTATTTTAGGGTAAGCCTTCATCCCATTCCCAGTCTTATTACATGCATGTTTTGGCATAATAATTCCAAATTTTCTGATATATTACAGATGAAAGTTTGGGATCCACCTTCAGTAATTGAGGACAACCCCGGGTTCGAGGAGGAAGGAAATACCGACGAGGAGTAGTCCGCTCTGCAGCTGAAAGCAGTGTTGAACTAGTCGTGTCATCAGTTATTGTGTTTTGGAGTCTGTTTTTCATTCAAATAAATACAACTCCTGTAATCAGGAAGGATGACTTGAACTTGGTGTTTATGTTTTGGTGTTTGTGGACATGTTGGTCTGCATGTTATGTTTTTGTGGACATGTTTTTCAATATATTTGAACTTGATCATGTATGCTATGTTCTGTTTTTTTGTTCATTGACATGTTTTAATCAACTCATTAGGTATATATTTCATCAACAAGTGTAAATTGTTTCCGAATTATTTGCAAATAACATATTAATGCAGAAGAAGTGGTCATCTTTTGAGTAAGTGAATCAGAACCATAGATTAAGTAAAAATTTCCTGATTTTAAACAGGAACCTTCCATACCAATAACCAATAAAGAGAAAGTTGACAAGAACAGAATAACATGCCTTGTGTATTTTCCCATTCTTCAAGTGGTACCGAATACCAGACCAATTGATAGACTGAGAAAAATGAGAACGCAGCGCGGAAAAGGGCCCAATTATAAGAAGCAAGTGAAAGTGAAGGCGCCTCTGGAGATAACATGTTACATAGCTGAACTTCTATTCTTGTCAAGTTCCATATTGAAAGTAGTTCTACAACAGTACACAATGCTTGGAGCCCAACCCACAATCTTGGGAAAATATATATTTAAAACATAAATAGATAATAGAGTACATTTGAAAATATATATTGCCAAAAATATCATGTATCTTGTCCAAGTCTAAGCACTAGCAGCTGCCATTGTTAATCCATTTTACATTTCTATACATATAATAGTACGACAGAAACTGAGTTGCAGTTTTATTAAATGTGGTGATTTTAAGTATTCACTTACGTGTTTCACTTGTAATCGTAATGTCATTTCTGGTTGGTTAACGAGATCTGAAATGTTTGACTATATACTATGTTGCAAAAGGTATTGAATGCACAAGTAGCGGATGATATTAATTCACATCATATACATTTACTGCAGGCTTACCGCACTGCAACTATATAAATCTCTCTTTGAGTTCATCACCTCTGCAGTCTGCATCCGGAATCACAAAATTTACTTCAGAGGATAGACTTAAGTCACATGATTGAACAAATTGCTGAGACTAGGCAACGCCTGTTTGCTGAGGTTTTATGATCGTTACCTTTAGTATCACTATATGTTATGGTACTTGCAATCTGTAACTCCCATGAACTGATACAATTTTGTTAGGCAACTGGTTTTTATCTACTATGATCTTTAAGTTGCAATTTAGCAACTATGTGTATCATGATTTATTATATTTAGAGTTAATTACATTATTCTCAATTCCTATGACAATACTTTGTTAGTGCTAGATAATAGTAATCTGATGACACCCGTTTTGCAGGGTCACCTAAATGAGAATTTTAGTGCGCTGGAAAACTTTGGACAAAGAAATAATTTGGAGTTCTATACCCGGGAAACTCTGAACTTATTTTTGAGAGAACATGGAACGTGCTCACAGAAATGGAGCAAGAACTGTGAGTTCTCTATATATGAGAATAGTTGTCAAATTTCACTATATTTAAAAGTTATAATTTAAATTTCTCTGACAGTGATAACATATTTTGATCTTTCGCAGAAAGAAAACTCCTATTGATGTTCATCCGGTCTTGCTATTAAATTCTCAGCTCAAACAGCACTGCATCAGGTGGGAGACTAGGTGGTTGACAATAAAATTAATATGATTTTTTCCTGCAATAGTTTTAAATTCTCATTTGACATCATAGTCAGTTCTTCTGAACAGTTAAAGGTGTTAAAATTAAATGTCTGAAATTATGCACAAATCTTAAAATTTAATGGGCATTGGTTAATTATCACATGTTTTTAAGATTTTCAACTGTTTCAGTCATTGTAAAGTTCTTGTTAATATACTCTAATTGCAATTTTGTAGCTTGGTGCTGCTAAAGTGCAATCTAAGGTGATGGAATTTCAAAATCCGATAATAAATGAATTGGGACATCACATGGGATATAGGAATGATCGGCAGAGATATGACCTATCACAAACTAGACCAAAAATGGCAAGTATAACATGCTTGTGTGAGATGTTATACTTTTATGATTAATAAGTGTCTCATGCAGTAAACAAAAGAGTTATAAGTGCCTCATAGTTGATGAGTAGTACTAATTATTAGGGGGTTTGATCACTTTATCTAATTTCTTTTGTGGCATGTTCCATATCCTTAAAAAATTCCATACTTTTTTAAAGAATTCAGAAGTGGATAATATATCTTAATGAACAGTCGACTAACTCATTCGCTGATGTAAGTAGTCTTCTGGAAGCTTTAAGAGAAATGATGTTTGAGCGTGAATGGTTCAAGAACAGAATAGAGCTGTATTTTAGGGTAAGCCTTCATCCCATTCCCAGTCTTATTACATATATGTTTTAGGATACTAATTTCCAAATTTTCTGATATATTGCAGATGAAAGTTTTGGATCCACCTTCTGTAATTGACGACAACCCAGGGTTCAGGGTTCTGGTCGTGTCATTAGTTAGTGTGACATTCAATTACTAGAGGCATCTCCTGAACTACATCTATCAGAAAGAAGTGAAAGCTTATTATCTGTGTTTCCCTTTTAAACATCTGAACTCCAAAGCTTCGGCTGTCAAGTAACACATAAACACTGTGATATAGGCGGAACGACATTCCCGCCATTTTCTGATACTGCTAAAGCAATTTTTATTTTATTACATTCCCGCCATTTTCTGATAATGCTAAAGCAATTTTTATTTTATTTTATGTCTGATGGTTATAAACAGAAAGAATGATAACACATAAGACATCTATACACTTATATAGGTCAATTAAGTGTAAAAAATATTTTATTTTTTAAAAATAATATTTTTTAGAATAAAAATTAAAATGTATCCCTAAAATTTATTTTAGACCTATATTTTTTATATTTTTATTCTTTTATTCCCTCCATGTATATAATAAAAATGTGCAACTGTGTCTTTCTCAGTCTGGTCAAGTTTGTGCGAGTTGAAGTTAACCTACGGCTCTCACTCTCTTCTAAACTCAGAGTATTTTTGAGAGAGAGTAAATAAAATCAAAGTTGTTTAGCATTACTATTAACATGCCCCTGTATTCATTTTACTATTATCAAATTTTGTTCATTCAAATTATATTTTGGCTACCACCAAATTATATATACATGATATTGTTATATATATCCAGGTGTTTGCAAAATTATGTCAATTTATGTTAAAACTCTTTCAGTTGCATTATTGTGTCAATTGTGAAAATACTTTGGGAATAGCCAAAAAACAAATAGCCAATTTAAAATACAAATAGCCAAAAAACGTGAAAAGATACTTTGGGGATTTAATTAGGGTTAATGGAGAATTGGGGATAGGTAATTCATCAGCAAATTGGTTGGATCGAAAGCTTATTTGACCATCATCAAGGTATATATATATATATTTAGGGCTTCACCGAATCATTCATCACATACTAGTGATAAACCCTAATTATTTTATTATCATACAGATGGGGTTATACCATGTGAACATACGGATTCATCACAGCGGGAAGTTTACTACAAATGATGGAGTAAGATATTATAAAGGAGGTAAAGTTGAATACATTTACGATCAAGATTTAGATGGAATCACTCTTGATGTATGTCATAAATTTGTAAGTACTCATCTTGGCTATAAGGATTATAAAATTTATTGGAACAAGGAAGGTTCTTCACTTGATTGTTGCACTATATTGTGGAAGGATGATATTGTAGGAGAGATGAATGCATATGCTTTGAAATTTGGTATTGCTATTATATATGTTGATCAAGCTTGTGAGATTGGTACTAATGATCTTGAAATTGATGGTAATGAGAAGGAAATTGATGATAGTCATAGTGATAACAGTGAGAGTGAATGGTATTAGAGTGATGAAGAGTATAGTGGAAATGAAAGTGATAAAGACGAGGAGTTTCTTGAAATTATAGAGAAGAAAAAACAAGTAACTAAGGCTAAAAAATCCAAATAAAGATGAAAATGAGAGCTTAGATGATGATTTGCATGTTCCATTAAGTACTTTGCTCAATAAAAAAGATAAGAAAGATTCAACAAAAAGAAAAAAAGTAGACTTGAGAAAAGACACTAAATGGGAGAGTGACCATGATAGTGATAGCTTTAGAATTCCTTCTAAAGAGTCATCAGACTCTAGTGATTATGATGAAGAATCATCTAAGTCTGTGCGGAGAGAAAAATGACCATCATATGTTGCATTTAATCCTGAAACCCCAATGAAGTATATTGAATTTGAGCCTGGATTATTGTTTACTAGTGTATCAGTCTTGAAGCATGCTATGATTGACTATGTTGTAGAGCAAAAGAGAGATATTTGGTTTTCTAAGAATGATTTGCAAAGGGTCCAGGCTAAGTGTAGAGGGAACAAGGTGAACCAGGTGCATGAATAAAGTTAGGAAAGAAAGGGGTCATAATGACTTGTAGTAGGTGCCTTATGTTTGGTCACAACAAAGCCAGTTGCAAAACATGCGAGGAAGAAGTAAAAAAAAGACAGAGGGAAATAGCCGAGACAAAGAAGGCTCAAGCTGAGGCAGCAAGGGCACAAGCTGCAGAGGTAATTTATCTTGTTTGTACCTGTCTTTTTTTTTCTTTCATTCACTAATAATTTTTGTTGCTTATTGAATTTGCAGAAAAAGAAGAAGGTGACAAGTCAAAAAAAGGAAGCCAAAAGCGGAAGGCACAAATGAATCCCAACAATCAAAGAAAAAGAGAGGAAGGCCTCCAAAGGCGACGAATTTTCAAGTATTACCACCAGCTCCTCCATTGCCCCAACAAGGTGTTGGTGTTTTTAAGTCTGACCAAGATGGTTTCTTTTACTTCTCAACAACTAAGGAAATAATAAAAGTATCTTCACAGCCTGTTAGAGGGGACTCAAGATCATCAAAATCAGAAGTGATGAAGCACAGCTCAAGCTAACCTTGAAGAAATCTGAAAATCAGAAGTGATAAAAGTCCTGGATTTTAGAGTTTAAATTCTTGTATGCTAAATAGTTATTACTTCTTTTGGATGCTAATTTATGACAATGGTTGGATGACAATTTATGATAGTAGTTGACTGCTCAGTTATGAGTACTTCTGGATATTTATTTATGATGGTTTTGGAGTAAAGATCTTGGTATTTCAGTTTCACTGTAAGTGTCAAATGGTAGTGTTAAACATACACCGAGTTTTCAATTCATTTGATAATATGTTACAAGTTAACTCATTAAAAACCAACTCACATTCATAGGTTCTTTTACAAACACAACTTCATTACAAATGCAAGAAAAACAACTGAAAATCCAAATCTGAACCACGTTAAGTGGCTAATTTCTGCATCTTTTAACTTCAGCTTTAGTTCCATTTCTGTAGACTCCATCTTCTTCAATGCTTGGAGCTCACCAATTCTTGCCTCCAACACAACTATCTTACATGTTAGTTCTTCATTATTCGACCATTAATCATCATCGTGCCATTTAAAGTAGCCAAAATATTTCTCTTTCACCTTATAAAATGGACACCCAAAAAACTTTCTTCCTTTACTGTATGGTTTTTGAGATGTCCACATCGGACATTCATAACCACATTTGCAGATTTCTGATGTAGAAGATGCCCTCGAGTTTCTTGTGCTACCAACATCCGATTTCATCTCAAATTACTTTTCTCAATTGTTATGTAATAATATGTATGAACCCTAATCCTCAATTCAAGTGCAATATATATATATATAAGTCTTATGTATTATGCAAGTAACGGTAAGAAAACAATCATGTACAAATCATGTGAGACTAATATCACACGTATTAATAACTGAGAATCCACCTAATTTTTATTTTCTTTTTTAATTTGACACATCAGCAACGACTAACGTTGAAAATCTAATGGATGGACATATATCAGAAATATTTAAAAGTATAAGGATCGTAAAATATTATTTTGTAGTTCAGAGATCTTAACCAAAAACAATATAAAATTAAAGGACGAAAGAATTGATTTTCCTTTTTTTTTCTTTTTGTAGTTTCATTTTTATTTAATAATTTTTATATTTTAAATTTCATTTCTCTCTTGACGAGAGTGTTTTTTTTTTGTTGCTAAATTGCGATTTTATAGAGAAAAATATACAAGGGATTCACCATATGATCTATGACAGGCCATAGAAAAGACTATCTATAACAAATCTCTGGGAGAGATTAGAGATAGAAAGTAATAAATACAACCTAACAGCAGCAATTATAAGCGAACAAAATTGTCTAAATCAGTCCTATTACAGATAAAAGAACTATACCAACCAGAAGCACTAAGTCTAGCTTTGACATCGAGGACAATCCCTTGCAGGAGCTTTGATGGGCCAAAAATACCCTTATCATGCACCCTCGCATTCCTTTCCCTCCAAATGTGATAACAATAAACCTGTACATAGCAGAGAGCAATGGTTCCTTTCTGCTTATCCTCCAGCTCAGTTAAGCTAACCAGGAATTCAACCCAAGAATGATAAGAAACCGGGAAGTCAAAAACCCTAAATATTTGCATCAAGATCCAGTTACTGTACGTACAGTGAAGAAACAAGTGACTAATAGTCTCTCTACCCAGGATACAGAAAAAGCACTGGTGAGTACTAGAAAGACCAAATCTATGAAGTCGAGCCAAAGTACTGATCCGATTTAGACAAGTGAGCCACTAGTGATGAGCATTTCTGTATAGAGGACCAGATATGCCATGTTTTGATCTTAGAAACAAGAGTGTTTATTATTTTCATGATCATAAACAAGTGTTATATTTGTAATATTGATTATTAACAAATCATATTAAATTATTATTATGGTTGATTTTTTAGAATATATTTGATAAATAAGATTAATTACAAGAAAATAAGGTTAAATACAACTGTACCAATATAAAAGGATCAAATTCACGACTAATTTATGGGAATGTCAATGTTATAATAAATGGTAAAAGTTATATAAATTATAAAAGTCATGGACTAGAAAAATATCTATCAATATCTACCTAATAAATGTGGGTACAATTCTTAACGTGTGCTCAAATAATATTTATCAATATTGCAGCTAAAGTAGATGCCAAAGCATATATCTTGGGTATTATCTTTCATATAATAAGCCTATATATATAATAAATTTGTTGTCGATTTGTTTGGCACCGTGAAAAATTACATTTTGATGTCTTATAATTTTAGAGACACATTCTCTCTTTAAGTATATCAGAATAATAAATAGAAAAGAAAGTGAATAATCGGAAAAACATGAAAAAAGTTTCAATAATCCATTACTTATAATTATAGATTTTCGTTTTAAAAACATTATTCCCACTTTTGAGATGATAGGGAGAGAAAGAAAAAAAAATAATTTTCTTTTTCTTAGATTGGGGAACACAAAATTAATATTAGTACGAAGAAACCTCTCCCATAGACAAAACCCTGAGAGTGGGCCGTCATTCATAACTATCATTCATCCTTCACCATCCTCTCCTTCCATCAAATTCACATCGGTCCCATCCATCCTCTCATCTCGTTTCCTCCATTTCTAAATCTTTAATTTCCGTTATAATAGTTTTCAATAAAATCGAGATCTAAATCCTTTTGAGTGTGATCGTACCCATCTTTTTGGGTTGTTGATTCGTTGTCATGTTGCATTAAGAATGATTTATATGGTGTATTGGGAGATCCGCTTCAAATATGGAATTGGGGTACTTATCGCGAGAGCTCGCCTCTCACAACAAAGGATTGTTCAATATATGAGGCATCTGTACCCCAACCTCAGTTGGTGTAACTGATGGATATGAACACTGGTCTATCACCGGTTTTTTATGTGCGTAGGTCAATTGTGATTCCACTATTTTCAGTGATAGTGGTGTCGACTGGATTGCTCGGGAAACTTTTGTAATCATTTTTATTATCAAGAATATTTATATTCTATCTGTTAAGCAATCTGAAAATAAAACGGCTATTTGTTTAGCTCGGTTTTTGTTTCACAATCATATTGTAGTTGTCAGTTTGGGATTTGTCCCGACTGTGTTCTTATGTTTTATGTTCAATAAAATTTTATTGTTCATCAAAAAAAACCTCCCCCGTACAAGAAGCCAGCACTAGATAAGTGAAATAAACTTTTAACCTAAATAAGCTAGGTTGTAAATTTGTCTTAGCCAAACATGCAATATCTCTGGTGTCTCCACTATAGTCTTGCCTTCTTTTAATTGAGTTTCTTACAAAATATTAAAATCTAATTAGATTCTTTAGTTGATCACATAATTTAACCCAATAAAATAAATATCTAATAAAATTAATATATTTATATGTAGTTCATAAAATAATAATTATTATTAAAATAATAATAACATGACATTTCCACCATTTTCTAATATGAGAACAATATCGGCCTGAGCTAAAATTGCTGCTAAAAACATATGATCTTGGTTAGTATTTTTTGTATTATAGCCTTATCTATTGTCCATCTATTTGTCATCCTAAAACATACCAATTTTGATGTTTCACAGGCTTGGCAACAGTCTTCCCCCACCAGAAGATCGGGTCAAATTTGCTGAAAAAGCTGCATGTATAGTCCCAACTACTGCATTTAGCGATGAACTGTCAATTAACCTATGGCTCTTAGCCTCTTACAATTAATAAGGTTCCTCTTGATTTTCCTCTATCTCAAGGGAGCTTCTGTTCTTCAAACCTCTGTTAAGTAATTTGTAATAGTAAATCCAGGTTTTGTATTCTGAATTTGGAACTTTTAAATAAAATGTGAATTTGAAATAATCATAGCCAATCTCCCTCTTACCTATCTCTTGTATGGCTTGTATATTTTGGTAATCAATTTGTGACCCTTAGCATTTTCGATACCAATTTTATCATATGTGTTGGTTCAGCTAAAAATTAGATAAGTGTTGGACATGAATGAAATATGTTTTGGAATTTGTTCATTCAAATTATATTTATTTTTTCCTACTTCCAAATAATATATGCAAGATATTGTTGTTTTGTTTGCAAAAGTGTTCATTTACATGAAGAATTTACATAAAATAGTATTAGTGAATGATCATCTCTAATGGTCGTTTAGACTTACACATCTCCAATACACTACTATCATCAATAATTCTCCAATGCAAGCCTTCCACACATCTTGAAAGCCTGCTTTAATCACATCTTAAATGGTTATTATTGTCCAAAATTAGTAAGGACTAGAATCAAAATTACTAATATATTGGAGGATACTATGTAGAATGTATTGACAAGCTTCATTTAGTAAGTTAGCCAACTCATGTTTTTTTTGTAACTGATAAAAAGATTAGGGGCTACCATTATCCCCCTCATGGTCGGTTACACGAGTTTTTTTAAAATATTTTTTTTAATATTTTAAATAAAATATTAAAATCAATTTTTAATATTTCACGCCATCTCACCCTTCATTCTTTCACGCCATCTTTTTATCAATTTTTTTAATAAAATCAAGATTTTTTTAAATGAAATCTTGTTAAGTACCTTGTTATCAAGGTTGTTATGTGCATATCATTTTGGGATGTTAATATCTTGTTTTGATGTTTTTGTGTGTCCAGGTTCGGTATTTTTTTTGAGAAGAATTTCTATGGTATTTTGGGAAATCTGTAAATCTCGCATCAAATCTAAGACGGTGGTAGATATTGCAAGAGTTTACCCTTCACAATAAAAAAATTATTATTAATTCTAAACATTGGGCTACAGATGATGCTTATGTGAAGGTCGATTGTAAATGCTATTAGTTTCACGACTAATGTAGGTTGGATTGCTCGAGATATCATTGTAACACTTTTTAAATCAAAGAATTTACGTATTGTAGATGTTAAGCGATTTGAAAACAAAATAATCATTTGTTTATGTTGTTTTTTATTTCACAATCAGATTGTATTTGACATTTCAGAGCTTTGTTCCGGCTGTATTTTAATGTTTTAATAAAATTTTCGCTTGTTCGTCAAAAAATAAATTTAAATTAATTTTTTATAAAAGTTTGAATATTTTAGCGATAAAAGCAAGGGAAATTTCACCGTGAAGAATTTATTCAACGATCTTAATTTTGATGAATAAAATATTGTTTTGATTATGTTTTTATTATCATACATGTGCAGTAATATTGTTTCATTGCAAAATTATATAAAATTATAGTTTTAAGTGATTTTTGAATACATTTCGATAAATATCAATAACGTATTCCCGGTACAATATTAATTTTTAACTCTTTTTTAGAAAATTTTGTAAATTTTAGCATTAAAAGCTAGAGAAATTTTACAATAAGGGATCTATTCAATGATCCTAACTTTGATAAATAATTTAATTAATCTGATCATGTTTTAATTAAATTTTAGTTTATTTTCTAAAATCATCCTTCTTTATAATACATGAGTTAAAAATATTATTGAGTTAACCAATCACATATTTTCTATTAAATCTTAATCAATGGAATGTCACATCTAAAAAATAGACCAGTTCGATTACAAATTTACTATTTTCATACATAGCGTTCGTCTCTTATAAAATCCGAGTCTAACTAAGTATGCAGTTAACCAATCAGAAAATTTTGACCAATAAAAAAGAACTTAGAAATTTTAGACCAGTAAGAATTATCTTAAATTTCCTTATTTACCATTCTCATCCAATGATATTAATCATAATTAGTTAATAACCATAATTAGTTAATGATTCTAATTTAAATATAGTAGTATAAAAATTTATCTAGTTACGTTGGATTTTATTTCATCTCTATCTTGAGTTCTAAATATCATATTTTGACAAATTTACAACCCACTCGAAACTCACAAAATTCTCTTTAATTTAGTGATGGTTTAAATATTATTAACTAACAAATAGTATCCCAAAATTAAAGAGAAAAGACATTACGAATTTTGCATTAAGCATTTAGTTATTATTTAGAATACCCACTTATTTTTTGTTTAAATCATGAAAATCTAGAATTCCGTTTTAGATCGAACAATTGTCATATATTATTTTAGAAACTTTGATGGTCCTTTGAAAGAGTTGAGGAAATAAATAATCAAATTGGCGTTGGAACAAAGAAAATAATTAATTTTCTTAGCAATTTTTCAATTGAATTTATTTGATTTTATTTTTGTTTTAACGTGAATTTCAAAAAATCAGATTTTACAGCACACACGAATCTCCTAAAATAATATATATATATATATAGGGTCTTACTCAAATGAGAACCCTATTATTATGAGATATGAGATCTAATCCTATGCACTCATTCAAATACAACATATTCATCACTCACCGTTTATTTAATATTTAATATTTATAATTCATCTTCTATCTAATTCAACCAACCATCAACCACCACCACCTTCAGTGACAACCATTTTCGACCACCATCACCTCCGGCGACCACCAGAAAATCACAACCGTCAAACATAAAATCACCACAGTCAAATCAAAAATCACCACCTGAAAAAAAAATCACCACCAGAAATTGATAAATCACTGCCGGAAACTAGAAATCACCACGTTCATCCACTTTCTTCCCATTAGATTCGGTCACGATCACCAACTCCAACAAAAATCATCACCACAACCACCATACTACAACTCTGTCTGGCCATGCACCGACCACCAAAATCAAAAAAATCACCATCGTCGAAGAAAAATTAATAAAATCAAACACATAGTCCTGTAAATCAAACTATCATGATCATCAAACCACAATCATATATCTCTGTCTTTGACTAATCATTGCTTTCGACTAGAAAATTACCGGATATTAAACTGGTTCAACCAAATCCTCAGATCTGAATTGAAAATCACCAAATCGCCTCCATTTTGAAACTCGAACAGAGTTTTAATGGCGTCTCTATCACCTAATGGATCCCTGCACGTCAATCTCTTCATATGGAACGTAGTCGACAATTTAACTGAAGCACCTAATCTGAATCTTGGATTATGAGACATTTGCAATTCGAGGCTGATTTTAAGGATGATTAGATATGTTGAGGATGGCGTAGATGTGTCTTCGAAGTTTCAGGTGGCGTAGTGGTAAAGGATGGCATTGGAGTTGAAGGAGATTATAGAGGCAGGATGAGGGGTGGTGCGGAGGAAGAGGGGCGAGAGAGAAAGAGGTATGGTGTTTTACCGACAACGGTGGCAGCCGATTTTTCCGGCAATGATGGCAACCGGTGGTCGGTGGCAGAGGCTGGTAGGGAAGGAGGTGAGGTGGTAAGGAAGGATGTGGTTAGATGATAGAGATTAAAAGTAAAAAACAGAACTTAAAATATAAATGTATGGATAAGATTTAATCAATATATATATAAAATGTGTGGATAAGATTGGATCTCATATCTCATAATAGTGGGGGTTCTCATTTGAGTAACTCCCCATATATATATATATTAAGTGATGATTTACAAAATAGCATACACAGAAAATTACATGTATTTCCTCTCATACTTTGATTAGTCATGTTTCTTTTAATTTTTATTTTGACTATATCATTTGTTAGATAAATAAGATTTTGACGAATTTATAACATACATGAACCTCACAAAATAATATTTAATTAAGGTATGGTTTAAAAATTGTTATATAGCTAAAATTATTCAGAAACTGAAGTGAAAACAAAGTTACGAAATTTGCATTAAGTATTTGTTTATATATAGAAAATCTACTTCTTTTTTATTTAAATCATGAAAATAAAAATATTTCTTTAATTTAGAGCCTACACTTATCATCTCTTTATTTCAAGATCTAACGGTCCTTTGAGATATTTAAACAAAAAAAGTATTTATAGGTTTTCATTTTAATTTTATTTTGATTTTATCTTGAGTTCTAGTATTCAAAATTTGGCAATTTTACAGCCACGCAAAACTCACAAAATGATCTTTAATTTACAAATCATCACTATATATAGATTACCATATAAGTCAAAATCACAAGAGTCGATGAAAATTAAAAATAAATCACGCTTGTGGAAATAAAACAAAAATAAAAAAGACAACTTGGAAAAAACAAAACCCTTTATTCACAAAAATATGCATTGATGAAGAATCGATGTAAACATAAATAGATATGAAAAATGAGTATAGTAAAAAGTATATAAAATAAAGAAGTAACAAACAAAATTCAGTTTTCAAAAGTTCGTCAAATAGACGAAGATCGATAAAAAAGAAATATATATATTATTATATGTGTAGTATCTAAAATTAGTGGTAGAACTTAAAAGTAATATTAAAAATGAGTAATTGAGACTACTTTTAAAAGTGCAATCTTTTAAAAAAAATTTAATCGATTATCTATGGAACATATAGACAAATATTACACAATTTATCTAAAAAAGATAATAATAAGTAATTTACCCCATAAATAATAAATTTTACAGCCTTATAATACATTGTATTATTTTATAATTTGCATACCTAACTTTAAGTAATAAAAAAAATATTTTGCACTTTATAAAATGGAGAAATTGGTAATTTTAAGGGTTTTTTTAAAAAATATTTCTTTCTTTTTATTTGTCACATTTGACTTTTGACTAGTCAAATTGACCAAAGTTTGAATAAAATTTATTAATATTTTGTAAATTAATATGTTAGAAGAAATTGATGATATCAGTATATAAACTATCAGAGTTTATTATCAGTATTTGATATCAGGATTTACTAAAGGTGACGTCATAAGTATCTGTCTATCAGTATTTGATGATCAGCATTTGATGATCAGTACTCAGTCACATCAGTAGATATCAAAGAAGAAAAGGGATTGCAGAATTTAAGATGGTGAAGAACTTTACTTACAGAAGCAATCATACATAGATATGTATTAGGATTCCTTATTGTAATAGAATATGATTCCTTATTGATTGTGTAACTGTGCACTATATAAGCACATATTAGGTTTACACGATAGGTGTAACAAATTATTATATCTTTTATATAATTCATCTTTTTGAGAGGGTACTTTTGTTACCGTTTGTATCTGATTAATATAAAAACTATTGATTATGTTAAGCTTTATCGAATTGTTTGCATAAACAGTATTCACCCCCCTCTACAGTTGTATTACGGACCTAACAATTGGCAGACAAAGAACCACAACAGAATCGACCATCCCCAGCTCTACCACAGATTTACAATAATATGAGTAGGTATAAGGCTATCATGGTTCCAATCCTAAAGATACATGAATATCCAATTTGGAAGGTTAAGATGTCCATGTGTTTGGAAGGTACATATCCTGAATATCTAAGCAGGATTCAATGCAGGAATATAATAAACATCATTTATATATTTCTTTTCACCTTTCTTTGACATGATCGTGACAGTACCTTTTCCTTTCACCGGAATCTTTGACGAGTCACCAAAAGTAACTTCTCTGCTGATGGTGTCGTCTATCTCCGTGAATAATTCCTTGTGACCAGTCATGTGATTACTGGCCCCTGAGTCAAGATACCAAACATTTTTTCTTGCTTTCCTCGTCTCCTTTATAAGTGAGGAACATAGCAGTGCCAACATCTTTGTCTTCTTTTGCTGCTGCAAAATGACTTCTTTCTTCCACCTTTGGTGCTCTACACTCATAACTGAAGTGACCAAATTTATTACAATTATAACATTGAAATTGAGACTTGTCACCTCGTTGTTGAAATCCGCCTCTTCCACGACCTCTGAAATTTTGACTACGACCAGATGGTTGATAACCTTCAGAATTCCGGCCTCCGTTGAAAGGTTGCCTTTCACGTCCTCGTCCACCACGGTAGCCACCTCTATAGTCACCTCTGCCACGTACAGAACTGCTACTGCCAGAACTGTCACTAATGGATACTTTACTTTGCAATGCCTTCTCCAAATGGCTTGCATCATCATACTGGTTCATACGCTGCTCGTGGGCTTGAAGAGAACCTATGAGCTCGTCAATGGAAATTGTAGATAGATCTTTTGACTTCTCGATAGAAGTAACAACATAATCAAATTTTCTTGTCAACGAACGGAGCAACTTTTCCATGACCCGAACATCATCAAGACTTTCCTCATTTCTTTTCAAATCATTTGTCACCATTTTCAAACGCGTAACAAATTCACCAATATTTTCGGAACTCTTCATCATCAAATTTTCGAACTCCCCACATAGCACTTAGAGCCGAACCTTTTTGACTTTCTCGACACCCTGAAATGATTTCTGCAGAATCTCCCACGCGTCTTTCGCCATTTTTGCATTTGAATTTTTTTCAAAGGTTGATTCATCAACTCCTTGAATAATTATATGTAACGCTTTTTTATCATTTTTCCGGGTCTCTTTCAAAATCATCTTCTCAGCATTTGACAGGGCTGCTTCAGCGGCTGCATCTGTGGGATCATCATACCCGCTTTCGATAATATCCCAATTATTGTAGGAACCGAGTAATACCTTCATTTGAATACTCCAGTTCCCGTAATTTGTACTCGTCAATTTTGGAATATTTGGTTGCACCATCATCTCCATTTTTCACGAACGGAACCTTAGCTCTGATGCCACTTGTTGGAAACGTGATGGACTTAGAATAAAAAAAACTTTGATTTAAATTATTACACTAGCAACATAAGAACACTATTTATTTTGTTGACTAATAAAAGTACACTATATATATATTGATATTTACACACATAGTCAGGCTACAGCCTTTTTTTCATATACAGAGCTTCAGCTCTTTGTTTCTACCACCTTTTTTATTTAAAGATATACAGCAGAGCCTTATTTATAGGCCTCAGATTTTCTTACATCATTACTTACATAAGATTTATTTATTACTAAGTCTACAATTGTTGAATTGAGCAGGTGTCTTCTATGTTTTGTTCAATACACGCATGGCCACCTACTGTCTCTTTTCTTCAGTTCATACTTGAATAATGCTTTTTATTTTCACTGCCTACCTTTATTTTCTGCACTTCAATTAGTAGCCCAGCTGGCTAGCCACCCTTTTTAAAGGTAACTTATAAATACCCATGACACCTAGGTCTTCAACTTTGACTTCCAAGCTGCTGTCGTTGCTCTGTAAGTTTTTTCACAAAATATTTCTAAACCAGCCTACCATATTTCCTCGGTTCATAATTACATACATATATAATGACCATCTTTCTCATATCAGAGTCTATGCATAGTTTTCTTTTCCTATACTAGACTTTGTCTCTCACGTTAGCTGGTTCATGCATGTATATTTGACCTCAGCCTGCTTTTTATTCAACACATATTAGAAACCAGCTGTAAATATTTATTAGGATGGTGGAGAGTTTGAAATTCTAACAGTATTAAGTTCGCCAAATAGTTAAAATATTAAGCTTACAAAATAGTAAAGAAGTCATGATTCAATTGGGAGTATTTTCAATAGCTTTTCATCATATAATTTTTTTTGGGAAAATCAATTTTTTCGTCCTTTAACTTTATGATGTTTTTGGTTAAGGTCCGTGAAATACAAAACAATTTTTGTAAATTAAAAAAATGAAAAAAAAATGACTTGGAAACTAGTAGGACATGTCGTGACAAAATTAGACACGGAGAAATCAAGTAAGACATACTTTCCCCATTTTATAACATCCAATTTAAAATACAAATAGCCAAAAAACGTGAAAAGATACTTTGGGGGTTTAATTAGGGTTAAGGAATAATTGGGGATAGGTAATTCATCAGCAAATTGGTTGGATCGAAAGCTTATTTGACCATCAAGGCATATACATATATATATTCAGGGCTTCATAGAATCATTCATCACATATTAGTGATAAACCCTAATTATTTTATTATCTTACAAATAGGGTTATACCATATGAACATACGGATTCATCAAGGCGGGAAGTTTACTACAAAGGATGGAGTAAGATATTACAAAGGAGGTAAAATTGAATACATTTACGATCAAGATTTAGATGGAATCACTCTTGCTGTATGTCATAAATTTGTAAGTACTGATCTTGGCTATAAGGATTATAAAATTTAATGGCACAAGGAAGGTTCTTCACTTGATTGTTGTACTATATTATGGAATGATGATGTTGTAGGAGAGATGAATGCATTTGCTTTGAAATTTGGTATTGCTATTATATATGTTGCATCATGCTTGTGAGATTGGTACTAATGATCCTAAAATTGATGGTAATGAGAAGGAAATTGATGATAGTCATAGTGATAACAGTGAGAGTGAATGGTATGAGAGCGAGGAGGATGAGAGTGATGAAGAGTATAGTGGAAATGAAAGTGATAAAAACGAGGAGTTTCTTGAAATTATAGAGAAGAAAAAACAAGTAACTAAGGCTAAAACAAGTATAGTGGAAATTATAAAGAAATTATAGTGGATGATGATTTGCATGTTCCATTAAGTACTTTGCTCAATAAAAAAGATAAGAAAGATTCAAAAAAAAGGAAAAAAATAGACTTGAGTAAAGACACTGAATGGGAGAGTGACCATGACAGTGATAACTTTAGAATGCCTTCTAAAGAGTCATCAGACTCTAGTGATTATGATGAAGAATCATCTAAGTCTGTGCGGAGAGAAAAAGGACCATCATATGTTGCATTTAATCCTAGAACCCCAATGAAGTATATTGAATTTAAGCCTGGATTATTGTTTACTAGTGTATCAGTCTTGAAGCATGTTGTGATTGACTATGCTGTAGAACAAAAGAAAGATATTTGGTTTTCTAAGAATGATTTGCAAAGGGTTCAGGCTAAGTGTAGAGGGAACAAGGTGAACCAGGTGCAGGAATAAAGTTAGGAAAGAAAGGGGTCAGAATGACTTGTAGTAGGTGCCTTATGTTTGGTCACAACAAAGCCAGTTGCAAAACATCTGAGGAAGAAGTAAAAGAAAGACAGAGGGAAACAACCGAGGCAAAGAAGGCTAAAGCAGAGGCAGCAAGGGCATAAGCTGCAGAGGTAATTTATCTTATTTGTACCTGTCTTTTTTTTCCTTTCATTCACTAATAATTTTTGTTGCTTATTGAATTTGCAGAAAAAGAAGAAGGTGACAAGTCAAAAAAGGAAGCCAAAAGCGGAAGGCACAAATGAATCCCAGCAATCAAAGAAAAAGAGATGAATGCCTCCAAAGGTGACGAATGTTCAAGTATTACCACCACCTCCTCCATTGCCCCCACAAGGTGTTGGTGTTTTTACGTCTCACCAAGATGGTTTCTTTTACTTCTCAACAACTAAGGAAATAATAAAAATATCTTCACAGCCTGTTGGAGGGGACTCAGGATCATCAAAATCAGAAGTGATGAAGCACAACTCAAGCCAACCTTGAAGAAATCAGAAAATCAGAAGTGATTAAAGTCCTCGATTTTAGAGTTTAAATTCTTGTATGGTAAATGGTTATTACTTCTTTTGGATGCTAATTTATGACAATGGTTGGATGAAAATTTATGACAGTAGTTGACTGCTAAGTTATGAGTACTTTTGGATATTTATTTATGATGGTTTTGGAGTAAAGATCTTGATATTTCAGTTTCACTGTAAGTGTCAAATGGTAGTGTTAAACATACACCGGGTTTTCAATTCATTTGATAATTTGTTACAAGTTAACTCATTAAAAACCAACTCACCTTCATAGGTTCTTTTACAAACACAACTTCATTACAAATGCAAGAAAAACAACTGAAAATCCAAATCTGAACCACTTCAAGTGGCTAATTTCTGCATCTTTTAACTTCAGCTTCAGTTCCATTTCTGCAGACTCCATCTTCTTCAATGCTTGGAGCTCTCCAATTCTTGCCTCCAACACATCTATCTTACATGTTAGTTCTTCATTATTCGACAATTGATCATCATCATGCCATTTAAAGTAGCCACAATATTTCTCTTTCACCTTGTAAAATGGACACCAAAAAACCTTTTTCCTTTACTATAATTTGCATACCTAACTTTAAGTAATAAAAATAAATTTTACACTTTATAAAATGGAGAAATTGGTAATTTTAAGGGTTTTTTAAAAAAAATATTTCTTTCTTTTTATTTGTTACATTTGACTTTTGACTAGTCAAATTGACCAAAGTTTGAATAAAATTTATTAATATTTTGTAAATTAATATGTTAGAAGAAATTGATGATATCAGTATATAAACTATCAGAGTTTATTATTAGTATTTGATATCAGGATTTACCGAAGGTGACGTCATCAGTATTTGTCTCTCAGTATTTGATGATCAGCATTTAATGATCAGTACTCAGTCACATCACTAGATATCAAAGAAGGAAAGGGATTGCAGAATTTAAGATGGTGAAGAACTTTACTTATAGAAGCAATCATACATAGATATGTATTAGGATTCCTTATTGTAATAGAATATGATTACTTATTGATTGTGTAACTGTGCACTATATAAGCACATATTAGGTTTACACGATAGGTGTAACAAATTGTTATATCTTTTATATAATTCATCTTTTTGAGAGGGTACTTTTGTTACCGTTTGTATCTGATTTATATAAAACTGTTGATTATGTTAAGCTTTATCGAATTGTATTCATAAACTGTATTTACCCCTCTACAGTTGTATTACGGACCTAACAATTGGCAGATAAAGAACCACAACAAAATCGACCATCCCCAGCTATACCACAGATTTACAATAATATGAGTAGGTATAAGGCTATCATGGTTCCAATCCTAAAGATACATGAATATCCAATTTGGAAGGTTAAGATGGCCATGTGTTTGGAAGGTACATATCCTGAATATCTAAGCAGGATTTATGATGGTCCTCATAGGCCAATGAAGTTGGCTGTAGCAATTGCGGGTCAAGAAGAAAAGATGGTTGATAAACCAAAGAAAGACTATACTACAGAAGATCTATCATCAATCATGAAAGATGCAAAAGCAAGACATATCTTGCATAGCACTCTTGATAGTGTTATGTCCAATAGGGTTATTGGATGTAAAACAGTAAAGGAAATTTGGGATGCTTTAGAAGTAAAGTGTCAAGGTACTTCTGCTATCAAGAAAAATAAGAGAACAATACTTACTCAGGAATATGAGCACTTTGACTCAATAGACAATGAGTCCTTAACTGAGACCTATGATAGATTTTAAAAGGTGTTGAATGACTTATCTCTTGTCAACAAGGAATATGACTTAGAGGACTCAAACTTGAAGTTTCTACTTGCACTCCCCGAAAAGGAGGAGTTTAAGGTCACATCAATAAGGGATAATTATGAACTTGAAGAAATATATCTAGATGAGATCTATGGCATATTGAAGACTCATGAACTCGAGATGGAGCAAATAAGCAAGAGAAAAGGATCAAAGTCTAGACCAACTGTAATTAAAGTTGAAGATTTTTAATGTGTTTGAATGTTTTCTAGTGTGCTTACTGATAACATTACAAATGATAAACTAAACATATTATTCTATCGATTAAAAGTTTATCACCCTTGGTCAATAATACTGTAGTTGAAGCGATAGTTTTTGGATGTGGTGTGTATATGTTAGTTTTTTAAATGAATATCAATTTATCAAAAAAATGATTACAATTTTAAACTCTTTTATCTATTGATATATGTGTAATATGTGCAAACATAAATAATTGTAATGTACGTGCAAAAATTGTAATGAAATTTAGTAGTATTTAAAAATTTGACATTAGAAAATTTTAAGTAAGAGATAATTTTTGAAATAGCAACAGAAAAAAAATATCTTCATTCAGAAAAATAATGTAGCAAAAAATAAATCGAACCGGACTCACTGCATTGGCCTTTTTTATTGAACCTATAAAAATGGTTTACAAAGAAAAACAACAATTTAACCTATGTTCTTGTCGGGCTTAGCCCAATAAAAAAAAGATTAACCTAGCACCCAGGCCTCACAAGACCATTACCAGGTGAATGCATGTCACAATTTCCGGGTCATCCACCGGAATCATTAGCCGGAATTTGAAGTTATCTGTACTTGTTAAACCTCTTCATCATCATTCCCGAGACTGTTCAACTATGGTAACTTCTTATTTTTCTATTTAGTTGTTAACTAGTGAAGGATTTTATATTTTTCTTGATTTTATTGAAAAATATACTAGCTAATAACCAATGCAATTTAGGGCTTTAATTTTAATATTTTTTATAATTTTCTTTATATATGTGTGTGTTATATATATGTGTGTATATACATATATATATATTACGTCATTTGAATATGATATTGATAATGTTATGATTCTTATATGCTTTTATTGTGCATGATAATATTATCTTAATTTGGATATTAATATATCTAAATTGGATATAGATATAACTATTTAAAGGACTAACGAATTATTATGATTTCAAATTGTAAATTTATGTTATCACTTTGTATTGGATTTTTATAAGCATGTTTTCTTAAATTTTAATAAGCTGATTTTTCAAATTTCTTTGATGTATTGGGTTTTGATAAGCATGTTTGTCTTAAATTCCAATAAGTCGATTTTACAAATTCTGTTGATAGAAAGTAAGTCGGTTGAACACATAGTACTGACCAATGATTTTTTTATGAATTCCGCTTTAATATAGTAGTATAGATAGATATAGATTTGAGTATCTAGTTTCACAATTGTTTGTTTCGTACAAAATGACTAACAATTAACTTTTTCTCACCCCAAGATTTATTAGAATCTTTTGTACTAGATATATGTCTAATTATTCAAAAAAGAAAACTGTGTTCCTCATAATTAAAATATCTAGCTGTAATTTATATTAATATTGAATTAATTGATGTAACGAATCGTTTTTAGCAAAATTTGGAGATAAGACGAAGAATATAAGCATTCGGGAAGAGTTGGCATTGACCAATAATATGCGAAACAAAGTTGCAGAAAACGTGTTTTTTGAATGCGTTTTAGTGCAAGGTATGTGTCGAATGTGTTATGCTCAAACACAATTTTATGATGCAATTTACTTGCTTGTTTTCTAGGTAATGTAATATTTTTATGAGAAATTCTAGATGTCCGAAAAATATTTCCAAAAACGTTCTCAAATGCAGAAGTGTCATGTTATATCTGGTGATTACCTTTAAAAAATAATGGAGCCCACAAATTAAAACTCCCCTGTGTCATTTGAGAACTTTTTTGGAAGATTTTTGGGATCTCTAGGATTGCGCATAATTTATTGCATTTATTTTAACAAATATAAAAATGACTGTTTTATTATTTGCAGATGCCAAAACTCTCAACTTGTTCAGGTATGTTACTTTGGCCTCCCTCAATCCTGTCCTATTTTTGATCATCTTCCCCTCCTCTTAAGCTCCAAATATGAATTATTACTCTGGCGGTATCCTTTTTCATTTGAATTTTAATTTTATGGTACCTATTTGATTTTCTTGAAGCTTAAGTAGAAGCCATTTCCTCAATCATTGTTTTAAAAAAAACAAAAATATTCACGGTTATTACTAGTAAAGGGAAGATATGAAATTAGCACTTATTATATAGTTTAAATTATAATGTATACTGAAAGACAAAAAATATTATCTTGAATTTATGCCACTTCTTTACATCCTTCATGTTCAATAGTTTCCTATGTGCATTAGAGGAAGCTTCTTCTTCAATGAAGTCTCATCCTACCATTGACATTTCTGATTTTTAATTGTTTTGCTACCCTTATTCAGTGTTGAAATTGAATACAGGTAAAAATGGCTTGTTGTTAAGCAGATCTTTGTCTATAAACAATAGTTTGTGAATCTTTTAGTGTATATAATACTATATAACCTAATGTTTTGAAGATTAAGGATTTTTGCATTAGAATATTAATTAAATCGTTAGAATACAGGTACAAAATTAAATGCAAATGCATAATTGCCTATTCGGTACCTCCATTTTGCGTTAAAATTACAGGTTATCTTCTTTTTATTGTAGAAAGAATTAGATTTGTGAATAAATATGTATCTTGCATACCCCTATTCAGTTTAACATTTACCCTTTAAGGTACCTATGCCCAGCTCTGCCAAGGGTATCAGATGCTGGACAGTGTATTTCAGAGTTAAAATTTGGCAAAACGGATGGGTACACGTGTCAGATTGGAATTTCATCGGCATAAATGCAACTCAAGCAGTTGGGATAGTATATGCATCATTGATAATTTAATATTTATTATTTCTCTCCTTTGTAGTTAGCGCTTTAAGACTAGTTAGTGATGTGGTTCATGCATATTTTTTTTTAATTTCAGTCTGTTATTAGATATTCGTTGGAATGCAATTAAGATGGAATTTTATTGAATGAGGTGATCTTAAGTATTCACTTACGTGTTTCACTTGTAATCGTAATATCATTAATGGTTCGGTTAATATGATCTGAAATGTTTGACTATACACTATGTTGCAAAAGGTGTTGAATGCACGAGTAGCGGATGACATTAATTCGCATCATATACATTTACTGCAGGCTTACAGCAGTGCAACAATATAAATCTCTCTTTGAGTTTATCACCTCTGCAGTCTGCATCCGGAATCACAAAATTTACTTTAGAGGATGGACTTGAATCGCATGGTTGAACAGATTGCTGAGACTAGGCAACACCTGTTTGCTGAGGTTTTATGATCGTTACCTTTTGTATCACTATGTGTTCTGTTACTTAGGATCTGTAACTCACAAGAACTGCTGATTTTTATCTACTATGATCTTTAAGTTGCAATTTAGCAACTATATGTGTATCTTGATTTCATTATATTTAGAGTTAATTACATGATTCTCAATTCCTTTGACAAAACTTTGTTGGTGCTAGAAAATAGCAATTTGATGAAACTGGTTTTGCAGGGTCACCTAAATGAGAACTTTAGTGCACTGGAAAACTTTGGACAGAGAAATAATATGGAGTTCTATGCCGAGGAAGCTCTGAACTTATTTTTTGAGAGAACAGGGAATGTGCTCACAGAAATGGAGCAAGAACTGTGAGCTCTCTATATTTAAGAATAGTTGTCAAATTTCACTGTATTTAAAAACTTATAATTTAAATTTCTCTGACGGTGATAACATATTTTGATATTTCGCAGAAAGAAAACTCCTCTTGATCTTCATTCAGTCTTGGTATTAAGTACACAGCTGAAAAGTCACTGCATCAGGTGGGAAACTATGTGGTTGACAAGAAAATTAATATGACTTTTTCCTGGAATAGTTTTAATTTCTCATTTGACATCGTATTCAGTTCGTCTGAAAAGTTAAAGAAAAAATTTTAAATTTAAGTGTCTGCAATTGTCTACATATCTTAAAGTTTAATGAGCATTGGTTAATTATCACATGGTTTTTAAATTATCATGCTAATATACTTTAATTGCATTTTTTTAGCGTTGGAGCTGCTAATGTGCAATCTAAGGTGGTTAAATTTGAAAATCCGATATATTATGAACTTCATCAGCATAAATGCAACTCAAGCAGTTAGGATAGTATATGCATCATTGATAATTTAATATTTATTATTTCCCTCCTTTGAAGTTAGCGCTTTAAGACTAGTTAGTGATGTGGTTCATGCATATTTTTTTTTTAATTTCAGTCTGTTATTAGATATTCGTTGGAATGCAATTAAGATGGAATTTTATTGAATGTGGTGATCTTAAGTATTCACTTATGTGTTTTACTTGTAATCGTAATATCATTAATGGTTCGGTTAATAAGATCTGAAATATTTGACTATACACTATGTTGCAAAAGGTATTGAATGCACGAGTAGCGGATGATATTAATTCGCATCATATACATTTACTGCAGGCTTACAGCAGTGCAACTATATAAATCTCTCTTTGAGTTTATCACCTCTGCAGTCTGCATCCAGAATCACAAAATTTACTTTAGAGGATGGACTTGAATCGCATGGTTGAACAGATTGCTGAGACTAGGCAACGCCTGTTTGCTGAGGTTTTATGATTGTTACCTTTTGTATCACTATGTGTTCTGTTACTTAGGATCTTTAACTCACACGAACTCATACAATTTTGTATAGGCAGCTGATTTTTATCTACTATGATCTTTAAGTTGCAATTTAGCAACTATATGTGTATCATGATTTCATTATATTTAGAGTTAATTACATGATTCTCACTTCCTTTGACAAAACTTTGTTGGTGCTAGAAAATAGCAATTTAATAACACTGGTTTTGCAGGGTCACCTAAATGAGAACTTTAGTGCACTGGAAAACTTTGGACAGAGAAATAATATGGAGTTCTATGCCGAGGAAGCTCTGAACTTATTTTTTGAGAGAACAGGGAATGTTCTCACAGAAATGGAGCAAGAACTGTGAGCTCTCTATATTTAAGAATAGTTGTCAAATTTCACTGTATTTAAAAACTTATAATTTAAATTTCTTTGACGTGATAACATATTTTGATCTTTCGCAGAAAGAAAACTCCTCTTGATCTTCATTCAGTCTTGGTATTAAGTTCTCAGCTCAAAAGTCACTGCATCAGGTGGGAAACTATGTGGTTGACAAGAAAATTAATATGATTTTTTGCTGGAATAGTTTTAAATTCTCATCTGACATCGTATTCAATTCTTCTGAAAAGTTAAAAAAAAAGTTAAATTTAAGTGTCTGCAATTGTGTACATATCTTAAAGTTTAATGAGCATTGGTTAATTATCACATGGTTTTTACATTATTATGCTAATATACTTTAATTGCATATTTTTAGCGCTGGAGCTGCGAATGTGCAATCTAAGGTGGTTAAATTTGAAAATCCGATATATTATGAAGTGGCACATCTCTTGGAATATAGGAATGATCCGCAGAGGTATGACCTATCACAAACTAGACCAGAAATGCCAAGTATAACATACATGTATCAGATGTTATACTTCTATGATTAATAAGTGTCTATTGCAGTAAACAAAAGAGTCATAAGTGCCTCATTGATACGTAGTACTAATTTTTAGGGGGTTTGACCACTTTATCTAATTTCTTTTGTGGCATGTTACATATTCTTAAAGAGGTTCATCCTTTTTCCTAGAATTCAGAAGTGAATAGTATACCTTAATAACCTCTCGACTAACTCATTCGTGGATGTAAGCAGTCTTCAGGAAGCTTTAAGAGAAGTGATGCTTGAGCGGGAAAGGTTCAAGAACAGAATAGAGCTGTATTTTAGGGTAAGCCTTCATCCCATTCCCAGTCTTATTACATGCATGTTTTGGCATAATAATTCCAAATTTTCTGATATATTACAGATGAAAGTTTGGGATCCACCTTCAGTAATTGAGGACAACCCCGGGTTCGAGGAGGAAGGAAATACCGACGAGGAGTAGTCCGCTCTGCAGCTGAAAGCAGTGTTGAACTAGTCGTGTCATCAGTTATTGTGTTTTGGAGTCTGTTTTTCATTCAAATAAATACAACTCCTGTAATCAGGAAGGATGACTTGAACTTGGTGTTTATGTTTTGGTGTTTGTGGACATGTTGGTCTGCATGTTATGTTTTTGTGGACATGTTTTTCAATATATTTGAACTTGATCATGTATGCTATGTTCTGTTTTTTTGTTCATTGACATGTTTTAATCAACTCATTTGGTATATATTTCATCAACAAGTGTAAATTGTTTCCGAATTATTTGCAAATAACATATTAATGCAGAAGAAGTGGTCATCTTTTGAGTAAGTGAATCAGAACCATAGATTAAGTAAAAATTTCCTGATTTTAAACAGGAACCTTCCATACCAATAACCAATAAAGAGAAAGTTGACAAGAACAGAATAACATGCCTTGTGTATTTTCCCATTCTTCAAGTGGTACCGAATACCAGACCAATTGATAGACTGAGAAAAATGAGAACGCAGCGCGGAAATGGGCCCAATTATAAGAAGCAAGTGAAAGTGAAGGCGCCTCTGGAGATAACATGTTACATAGCTGAACTTCTATTCTTGTCAAGTTCCATATTGAAAGTAGTTCTACAACAGTACACAATGCTTGGAGCCCAACCCACAATCTTGGGAAAATATATATTTAAAACATAAATAGATAATAGAGTACATTTGAAAATATATATTGCCAAAAATATCATGTATCTTGTCCAAGTCTAAGCACTAGCAGCTGCCATTGTTAATCCATTTTACATTTCTATACATATAATAGTACGACAGAAACTGAGTTGCAGTTTTATTAAATGTGGTGATTTTAAGTATTCACTTACGTGTTTCACTTGTAATCGTAATGTCATTTCTGGTTGGTTAACGAGATCTGAAATGTTTGACTATATACTATGTTGCAAAAGGTATTGAATGCACAAGTAGCGGATGATATTAATTCACATCATATACATTTACTGCAGGCTTACCGCACTGCAACTATATAAATCTCTCTTTGAGTTCATCACCTCTGCAGTCTGCATCCGGAATCACAAAATTTACTTCAGAGGATAGACTTAAGTCACATGATTGAACAAATTGCTGAGACTAGGCAACGCCTGTTTGCTGAGGTTTTATGATCGTTACCTTTAGTATCACTATATGTTATGGTACTTGCAATCTGTAACTCCCATGAACTGATACAATTTTGTTAGGCAACTGGTTTTTATCTACTATGATCTTTAAGTTGCAATTTAGCAACTATGTGTATCATGATTTATTATATTTAGAGTTAATTACATTATTCTCAATTCCTATGACAATACTTTGTTAGTGCTAGATAATACTAATCTGATGACACCCGTTTTGCAGGGTCACCTAAATGAGAATTTTAGTGCGCTGGAAAACTTTGGACAAAGAAATAATTTGGAGTTCTATACCGGGGAAACTCTGAACTTATTTTTGAGAGAACATGGAACGTGCTCACAGAAATGGAGCAAGAACTGTGAGTTCTCTATATATGAGAATAGTTGTCAAATTTCACTATATTTAAAAGTTATAATTTAAATTTCTCTGACAGTGATAACATATTTTGATCTTTCGCAAAAAGAAAACTCCTATTGATGTTCATCCGGTCTTGCTATTAAATTCTCAGCTCAAACAGCACTGCATCAGGTGGGAGACTAGGTGGTTGACAATAAAATTAATATGATTTTTTCCTGCAATAGTTTTAAATTCTCATTTGACATCATAGTCAGTTCTTCTGAACAGTTAAAGGTGTTAAAATTAAATGTCTGAAATTATGCACAAATCTTAAAATTTAATGGGCATTGGTTAATTATCACATGTTTTTAAGATTTTCAACTGTTTCAGTCATTGTAAAGTTCTTGTTAATATACTCTAATTGCAATTTTGTAGCTTGGTGCTGCTAAAGTGCAATCTAAGGTGATGGAATTTCAAAATCCGATAATAAATGAATTGGGACATCACATGGGATATAGGAATGATCGGCAGAGATATGACCTATCACAAACTAGACCAAAAATGGCAAGTATAACATGCTTGTGTGAGATGTTATACTTTTATGATTAATAAGTGTCTCATGCAGTAAACAAAAGAGTTATAAGTGCCTCATAGTTGATGAGTAGTACTAATTATTAGGGGGTTTGATCACTTTATCTAATTTCTTTTGTGGCATGTTCCATATCCTTAAAAAATTCCATACTTTTTTAAAGAATTCAGAAGTGGATAATATATCTTAATGAACAGTCGACTAACTCATTCGCTGATGTAAGTAGTCTTCTGGAAGCTTTAAGAGAAATGATGTTTGAGCGTGAATGGTTCAAGAACAGAATAGAGCTGTATTTTAGGGTAAGCCTTCATCCCATTCCCAGTCTTATTACATATATGTTTTAGGATACTAATTTCCAAATTTTCTGATATATTGCAGATGAAAGTTTTGGATCCACCTTCTGTAATTGACGACAACCCAGGGTTCAGGGTTCTGGTCGTGTCATTAGTTAGTGTGACATTCAATTACTAGAGGCATCTCCTGAACTACATCTATCAGAAAGAAGTGAAAGCTTATTATCTGTGTTTCCCTTTTAAACATCTGAACTCCAAAGCTTCGGCTGTCAAGTAACACATAAACACTGTGATATAGGCGGAACGACATTCCCGCCATTTTCTGATACTGCTAAAGCAATTTTTATTTTATTACATTCCCGCCATTTTCTGATAATGCTAAAGCAATTTTTATTTATTTTATGCCTGATGGTTATAAACAGAAAGAATGATAACACATAAGACATCTATACACTTATATAGGTCAATTAAGTGTAAAAAATATTTTATTTTTTAAAAATAATATTTTTTAGAATAAAAATTAAAATGTATCCCTAAAATTTATTTTAGACCTATATTTTTTATATTTTTATTCTTTTATTCCCTCCATGTATATAATAAAAATGTGCAACTGTGTCTTTCTCAGTCTGGTCAAGTTTGTGCGAGTTGCAGTTAACCTACGGCTCTCACTCTCTTCTAAACTCAGAGTATTTTTGAGAGAGAGTAAATAAAATCAAAGTTGTTTAGCATTACTATTAACATGCCCCTGTATTCATTTTACTATTATCAAATTTTGTTCATTCAAATTATATTTTGGCTACCACCAAATTATATATACATGATATTGTTATATATATCCAGGTGTTTGCAAAATTATGTCAATTTATGTTAAAACTCTTTCAGTTGCATTATTGTGTCAATTGTGAAAATACTTTGGGAATAGCCAAAAAAACAAATAGCCAATTTAAAATACAAATAGCCAAAAAACGTGAAAAGATACTTTGGGGATTTAATTAGGGTTAATGGAGAATTGGGGATAGGTAATTCATCAGCAAATTGGTTGGATCGAAAGCTTATTTGACCATCATCAAGGTATATATATATATATATTTAGGGCTTCACCGAATCATTCATCACATACTAGTGATAAACCCTAATTATTTTATTATCATACAGATGGGGTTATACCATGTGAACATACGGATTCATCACAGCGGGAAGTTTACTACAAATGATGGAGTAAGATATTATAAAGGAGGTAAAGTTGAATACATTTACGATCAAGATTTAGATGGAATCACTCTTGATGTATGTCATAAATTTGTAAGTACTCATCTTGGCTATAAGGATTATAAAATTTATTGGAACAAGGAAGGTTCTTCACTTGATTGTTGCACTATATTGTGGAAGGATGATATTGTAGGAGAGATGAATGCATATGCTTTGAAATTTGGTATTGCTATTATATATGTTGATCAAGCTTGTGAGATTGGTACTAATGATCTTGAAATTGATGGTAATGAGAAGGAAATTGATGATAGTCATAGTGATAACAGTGAGAGTGAATGGTATTAGAGTGATGAAGAGTATAGTGGAAATGAAAGTGATAAAGACGAGGAGTTTCTTGAAATTATAGAGAAGAAAAAACAAGTAACTAAGGCTAAAAAATCCAAATAAAGATGAAAATGAGAGCTTAGATGATGATTTGCATGTTCCATTAAGTACTTTGCTCAATAAAAAGATAAGAAAGATTCAACAAAAAGAAAAAAAGTAGACTTGAGAAAAGACACTAAATGGGAGAGTGACCATGATAGTGATAGCTTTAGAATTCCTTCTAAAGAGTCATCAGACTCTAGTGATTATGATGAAGAATCATCTAAGTCTGTGCGGAGAGAAAAATGACCATCATATGTTGTATTTAATCCTGGAACCCCAATGAAGTATATTGAATTTGAGCCTGGATTATTGTTTACTAGTGTATCAGTCTTGAAGCATGCTATGATTGACTATGTTGTAGAGCAAAAGAGAGATATTTGGTTTTCTAAGAATGATTTGCAAAGGGTCCAGGCTAAGTGTAGAGGGAACAAGGTGAACCAGGTGCATGAATAAAGTTAGGAAAGAAAGGGGTCATAATGACTTGTAGTAGGTGCCTTATGTTTGGTCACAACAAAGCCAGTTGCAAAACATGCGAGGAAGAAGTAAAAAAAGACAGAGGGAAGCAGCCGAGACAAAGAAGGCTCAAGCTGAGGCAGCTAGGGCACAAGCTGCAGAGGTAATTTATCTTGTTTGTACCTGTCTTTTTTTTTCTTTCATTCACTAATAATTTTTGTTGCTTATTGAATTTGCAGAAAAAGAAGAAGGTGACAAGTCAAAAAAAGGAAGCCAAAAGTGGAAGGCACAAATGAATCCCAACAATCAAAGAAAAAGAGAGGAAGGCCTCCAAAGGCGACGAATTTTCAAGTATTACCACCAGCTCCTCCATTGCCCCAACAAGGTGTTGGTGTTTTTAAGTCTGACCAAGATGGTTTCTTTTACTTCTCAACAACTAAGGAAATAATAAAAGTATCTTCACAGCCTGTTAGAGGGGACTCAAGATCATCAAAATCAGAAGTGATGAAGCACAGCTCAAGCTAACCTTGAAGAAATCTGAAAATCAGAAGTGATAAAAGTCCTGGATTTTAGAGTTTAAATTCTTGTATGCTAAATGGTTATTACTTCTTTTGGATGCTAATTTATGACAATGGTTGGATGACAATTTATGATAGTAGTTGACTGCTCAGTTATGAGTACTTCTGGATATTTATTTATGATGGTTTTAGAGTAAAGATCTTGGTATTTCAGTTTCACTGTAAGTGTCAAATGGTAGTGTTAAACATACACCGAGTTTTCAATTCATTTGATAATATGTTACAAGTTAACTCATTAAAAACCAACTCACATTCATAGGTTCTTTTACAAACACAACTTCATTACAAATGCAAGAAAAACAACTGAAAATCCAAATCTGAACCACGTCAAGTGGCTAATTTCTGCATCTTTTAACTTCAGCTTTAGTTCCATTTCTGTAGACTCCATCTTCTTCAATGCTTGGAGCTCACCAATTCTTGCCTCCAACACAACTATCTTACATGTTAGTTCTTCATTATTCGACCATTAATCATCATCGTGCCATTTAAAGTAGCCAAAATATTTCTCTTTCACCTTATAAAATGGACACCCAAAAAACTTTCTTCCTTTACTGTATGGTTTTTGAGATGTCCACATCGGACATTCATAACCACATTTGCAGATTTCTGATGTTGAAGATGCCCTCGAGTTTCTTGTGCTACCAACATCCGATTTCATCTCAAATTACTTTTCTCAATTGTTATATAATAATATGTATGAACCCTAATCCTCAATTCAAGTGCAATATATATATAAATCTTTATGTATTATGCAAGTAACGGTAAGAAAACAATCATGTACAAATCATGTGAGACTAATATCACACGTATTAATAACTGAGAATCCACCTAATTTTTATTTTCTTTTTTAATTTGACACATCAGCAACGACTAACGTTGAAAATCTAATGGATGGACATATATCAGAAATATTTAAAAGTATAAGGATCGTAAATATTATTTTGTAGTTCAGAGATCTTAACCAAAACAATATAAAATTAAAGGACGAAAGAATTGATTTTCCTTTTTTTTTCTTTTTGTAGTTTCATTTTTATTCAATAATTTTTATATTTTAAATTTCATTTCTCTCTTGACGAGAGTGTTTTTTTTTGTTGCTAAATTGCGATTTTATAGAGAAAAAAGAGAAAAATATACAAGGGATTCACCATATGATCTATGACAGGCCATAGAAAAGACTATCTATAACAAATCTCTGGGAGAGATTAGAGATAGAAAGTAATAAATACAACCTAACAGCAGCAATTATAAGCGAACAAAATTGTCTAAATCAGTCCTATTACAGATAAAAGAACTATACCAACCAGAAGCACTAAGTCTAGCTTTGACATCGAGGACAATCCCTTGCAGGAGCTTTGATGGGCCAAAAATACCCTTATCATGCACCCTCGCATTCCTTTCCCTCCAAATGTGATAACAATAAACCTGTACATAGCAGAGAGCAATGGTTCCTTTCTGCTTATCCTCCAGCTCAGTTAAGCTAACCAGGAATTCAACCCAAGAATGATAAGAAACCGGGATGTCAAAAACCCTAAATATTTGCATCAAGATCCAGTTACTGTACGTACAGTGAAGAAACAAGTGACTAATAGTCTCTCTACCAGGATACAGAAAAAGCACTGGTGAGTACTAGAAAGACCAAATCTATGAAGTCGAGCCAAAGTACTGATCCGATTTAGACAAGTGAGCCACTGGTGATGAGCATTTCTGTATAGAGGACCAGATATGCCATGTTTTGATCTTAGAAACAAGAGTGTTTATTATTTTCATGATCATAAACAAGTGTTATATTTGTAATATTGATTATTAACAAATCATATTAAATTATTATTATGGTTGATTTTTTAGAATATATTTGATAAATAAGATTAATTACAAGAAAATAAGGTTAAATACAACTGTACCAATATAAAAGGATCAAATTCACGACTAATTTATGGGAATGTCAATGTTATAATAAATGGTAAAAGTTATATAAATTATAAAAGTCATGGACTAGAAAAATATCTATCAATATCTACCTAATAAATGTGGGTACAATTCTTAACGTGTGCTCAAATAATATTTATCAATATTGCAGCTAAAGTAGATGCCAAAGCATATATCTTGGGTATTATCTTTCATATAATAAGCCTATATATATAATAAATTTGTTGTCGATTTGTTTGGCACCGTGAAAAATTACATTTTGATGTCTTATAATTTTAGAGACACATTCTCTCTTTAAGTATATCAGAATAATAAATAGAAAAGAAAGTGAATAATCGGAAAAACATGAAAAAAGTTTCAATAATCCATTACTTATAATTATAGATTTTCGTTTTAAAAACATTATTCCCACTTTTGAGATGATAGGGAGAGAAAGAAAAAAAAATAATTTTCTTTTTCTTAGATTGGGGAACACAAAATTAATATTAGTACGAAGAAACCTCTCCCATAGACAAAACCCTGAGAGTGGGCCGTCATTCATAACTATCATTCATCCTTCACCATCCTCTCCTTCCATCAAATTCACATCGGTCCCATCCATCCTCTCATCTCGTTTCCTCCATTTCTAAATCTTTAATTTCCGTTATAATAGTTTTCAATAAAATCGAGATCTAAATCCTTTTGAGTGTGATCGTACCCATCTTTTTGGGTTGTTGATTCGTTGTCATGTTGCATTAAGAATGATTTATACGGTGTATTGGGAGATCCGCTTCAAATATGGAATTGGGGTACTTATCGCGAGAGCTCGCCTCTCACAACAAAGGATTGTTCAATATATGAGGCATCTGTACCCCAACCTCAGTTGGTGTAACTGATGGATATGAACACTGGTCTATCACCGGTTTTTTATGTGCGTAGGTCAATTATGATTCCACTATTTTCAGTGATAGTGGTGTCGACTGGATTGCTCGGGAAACTTTTGTAATCATTTTTATTATCAAGAATATTTATATTCTATCTGTTAAGCAATCTGAAAATAAAACGGCTATTTGTTTAGCTCGGTTTTTATTTCACAATCATATTGTAGTTGTCAGTTGGGATTTGTCCCGACTGTGTTCTTATGTTTTATGTTCAATAAAATTTTATTGTTCATCAAAAAAAAACCTCCCCCGTACAAGAAGCCAGCACTAGATAAGTGAAATAAACTTTTAACCTAAATAAGCTAGGTTGTAAATTTGTCTGAGCCAAACATGCAATATCTCTGGTGTCTCCACTATAGTCTTGCCTTCTTTTAATTGAGTTTCTTACAAAATATTAAAATCTAATTAGATTCTTTAGTTGATCACATAATTTAACCCAATAAAATAAATATCTAATAAAATTAATATATTTGTATGTAGTTCATAAAATAATAATTATTATTAAAATAATAATAACATGACATTTCCACCATTTTCTAATATGAGAACAATATCGGCCTGAGCTAAAATTGCTGCTAAAAAACATATGATCTTGGTTAGTATTTTTTGTATTATAGCCTTATCTATTGTCCATCTATTTGTCATCCTAAAACATACCAATTTGATGTTTCACAGGCTTGGCAACAGTCTTCCCCCACCAGAAGATCGGGTCAAATTTGCTGAAAAAGCTGCATGTATAGTCCCAACTACTGCATTTAGCGATGAACTGTCAATTAACCTATGGCTCTTAGCCTCTTACAATTAATAAGGTTCCTCTTGATTTTCCTCTATCTCAAGGGAGCTTCTGTTCTTCAAACCTCTGTTAAGTAATTTGTAATAGTAAATCCAGGTTTTGTATTCTGAATTGGAACTTTAAATAAAATGTGAATTTGAAATAATCATAGCCAATCTCCCTCTTACCTATCTCTTGTATGGCTTGTATATTTTGGTAATCAATTTGTGACCCTTAGCATTTTCGATACCAATTTTATCATATGTGTTGGTTCAGCTAAAAATTAGATAAGTGTTGGACATGAATGAAATATGTTTTGGAATTTGTTCATTCAAATTATATTTATTGTTTCCTACTTCCAAATAATATATGCAAGATATTGTTGTTTTTTTTGCAAAAGTGTCATTTACATGAAGAATTTACATAAAATAGTATTAGTGAATGATCATCTCTAATGGTCGTTTAGACTTACACATCTCCAATACACTACTATCATCAATAATTCTCCAATGCAAGCTTCCACACATCTTGAAAGCCTGCTTTAATCACATCTTAAATGGTTATTATTGTCCAAAATTAGTAAGGACTAGAATCAAATTACTAATATATTGGAGGATACTATGTAGAATGTATTGACAAGCTTCATTTAGTAAGTTAGCCAACTCATGTTTTTTTTGTAACTCATAAAAAGATTAGGGGCTACCATTATCCCCCTCATGGTCGGTTACACGAGTTTTTTTAAATATTTTTTTTAATATTTTAAATAAAATATTAAAATCAATTTTTAATATTTCACGCCATCTCACCCTTCATTCTTTCACGCCATCTTTTTATCAATTTTTTTAATAAAATCAAGATTTTTTTAAATGAAATCTTGTAAGTACTTGTTATCAAGGTTGTTATGTGCATATCATTTTGGGATGTTAATATCTTGTTTTGATGTTTTTGTGTGTCCAGGTTCGGTAATTTTTTTGAGAAGAATTTCTATGGTATTTTGGTAAAATCTGTAAATCTCGCATCAAATCTAAGACGGTGTAGATATCTGCAAGAGTTTACCCTTCACAATAAAAAAATTATTATTAATCTAAACATTGGGCTACAGATGATGCTATTTGAAGGTCGATTGTAAATGCTATTAGTTTCACGACTAATGTAGTTGGATTGCTCGAGGATCTCATTGTAACACTTTTTTAAATCAAAGAATTACGTATTGTAGATGTTAAGCGATTTGAAAACAAAATAATCATTGTTTATGTTGTTTTTTATTTCACAATCAGATTGTATTTGACATTTCAGAGCTTTTGTTCCGGCTGTATTTTAATGTTTTAATAAAATTTTCGCTTGTTCGTCAAAAACTAATTTAAATTAATTTTTTATAAAAGTTTGAATATTTTAAGCGATAAAAGCAAGGGCAATTTCACCGTGAGAATTTATTCAACGATCTTAATTTTGATGAATAAAATATTGTTTTGATTATGTTTTTATTATCATACCATGTGCAGTAATATTGTTTCATGCAAAATTATATAAAATTATAGTTTTAAGTGGTTTTTTGAATACATATTCGATAACATATCATAACGTATTCCCTGGTACAATATTAATTTTTAAACTCTTTTTTAGAAAATTTTGTAAATTTTAGCATTAAAAGCTAGAGAAATTTTACAATATAGGGATCTATTCAATGATCCTAAATTGATAAATAATGTAATTAATCTGATCATGTTTTAATAAATTTTAGTTTATTTTCTAAAATCATCCTTCTTTATAATACATGAGTTAAAAATATATTGAGTTAACCAATCACATATTTTCTATTTAAATCGTAATCAATGGAGTCACATCTAAAAAATAGACCAGTTCGATTACAAATTTACTATTTTCATACATAGCGTCGTCTCTTATAAAATCCGAGTCTAACTAAGTATGCAGTTAACCAATCAGAAAATTTTGACCAATAAAAAAGAACTTAGAAATTTTAGACCAGTAAGAATTATCTTAAAATTTCCTTATTTACCATTCTCATCCAATGATATTAATCATAATTAGTTAATAACCATACTTAGTTAATGATTCTAATTTAAATATAGTAGTATAAAAATGTATCTAGTTACGTTGGATTTTATTCATCTCTATCTTGAGTTCTAAATATCATATTTGACAAATTTACAACCCACTCGAAACTCACAAAATTCTCTTTAATTTAGTGATGGTTTAAATATTATTAACTAACAAATAGTATCCCAAAATTAAAGAGAAAAGACATTACGAATTTTGCATTAAGCATTTAGTTATTATTAGAATACCCACTTATTTTTTTGTTAAATCATGAAAAATCTAGAATTCCGTTTTAGATCGAACAATTGTCATATATTATTTAGAAACCTTTGATGGTCCTTGAAAGAGGTTGAGGAAATAAATAATCAAATTGGCGTTGGAAAAAAGAAAATAATTAATTTTCTTAGCAATTTTTTCAATTGATTTATTGATTTATTTTTGTTTTAACGTGAATTTCAAAACAATCAGATTTTACAGCCACCACGAATCTCCTAACAATAATATATATATATATATAGGGTCTTACTCAAAGAGAACCCTATTATTATGAGATATGAGATCTAATCCTATGCACTCATTCAAATACAACATAGTCATCACTCACCGTTTATTTAATATTTAATATTTATAATTCATCTTCTATCTAATTCAACCAACCATCAACCACCACCACCTTCCGTGACAACCATTTCGACCACCATCACCTCCGGCGACACCAGAAAATCACAACCGTCAAACATAAAATCACCACAGTCAAATCAAAAATCACCACCTGAAAAAAAAATCACCACCAGAAATTGATAAATCACTGCCGGAAACTAAGAATCACACGGTCATTCCACTTTCTTCCCATTAGATTCGGTCACGATCACCAACTACCAACAAAATCATCACCACAACACCATACTACAACTCTGTCTGGCCATGCACCGACCACCAAATCAAAAAAATCACCATCGTCGAAGAAAAATTAATAAAATCAAACACATAGTCCGGTAATCAAACTATCATGATCATCAACCACAATCATATATCTCTGTCTTTGACTAATCATGCTTTCGCTAGAAAATTACCGGATATTAAATGGTTCAACCAAATCCTCAGATGCTGAATTGAAAATCACCAAATCGCCTCCATTTTGAAACTCGAACAGAGTTTTAATGGCGTCTCTATCACCTAATGGATCCTGCACGTCAATCTCTTCATATGGAACGTAGTCGACAATTTAACTGAAGCACCTAATCTGAATCTTGGATTATGAGACATTTGCAATTCGAGGCTGATTTTAAGGATGATTAGATATGTTGAGGATGGCGTAGATGTGTCTTCGAAGTTTCAGGTGGCGTAGTGGTAAAGGATGGCATTGGAGTTGAAGGAGATTATAGAGGCAGGATGAGGGGGTGGTGCGGAGGAAGAGGGGCGAGAGAGAAAGAGGTATGGTGTTTTACCGACCCACGGTGGCAGCCGATTTTTCCGGCAAATGATGGCAACCGGTGGTCGGTGGCAGGAGGCTTGGTAGGGAAGGAGGTGAGGTGGTAAGGAAGGATGTGGTTAGATGATAGAGATAAAAGTAAAACAGAACTTAAAATATAAATGTATGGATAAGATTTAATCATATATATATAAAATGTGTGGATAAGATTGGATCTCATATCTCATAATAGTGGGGGTTTCTCATTTGAGTAACTCCCCATATATATATATATTAAGTGATGATTTACAAAATAGCATACACAGAAAAGAACTTCCATGTATTTCCTCTCATACTTTGATTAGTCATGTTTCTTTTAATTTTTATTTTGACTATATCATTTGTTAGATAAATAAGATTTTGACGAATTTATTAACATACATGAACCTCACAAAATAATATTTAATTAAGGTATGGTTTAAAAATTGTTATATAGCTAAAATTATTCAGAAACTGAAGTGAAAACAAGTTACGAAATTTGCATTAAGTATTTGTTTATATATAGAAAATCTACTTCTTTTTATTTAAATCATGAAATAAAAATATTTCTTTAATTTAGAGCCTACACTTATCATCTCTTTATTTCAAGATCTAACGGTCCTTTGAGATATTTAAACAAAAAAAGTATTTATAGGTTTTTCATTTTAATTTTATTTTGATTTTATCTTGAGTTCTAGTATTCAAAATTTGGCAATTTTACAGCCACGCAAAACTCACAAAATGATCTTTAATTTACAAATCATCACTATATATAGATTACCATATAAGTCAAAAGCACAAGAGTCGATGAAAATTAAAATAAATCACGCTTGTGGAAATAAAACAAAAATAAAAAAGACAACTTGGAAAAAACAAACCCTTTATTCACAAAAATATGCATTGATGAAGAGAACGATGTAAACATAAATAGATATGAAAAATGAGTATAGTAAAAAGTATATAAAATAAAGAAGTAACAAACAAAATTCAGTTTTCAAAAGTTCGTCAAATAGACGAGATCGATAAAAAGAAATATATATATTATTATATGTGTAGTATCTAAAATTAGTGGTAGAACTTAAAAGTAATATTAAAAATGAGTAATTGAGACTACTTTTAAAAGTGCAATCTTTTAAAAAAAATTTTAATCGATCTATCTATGGAACATATAGACAATATTTACACAATTTATCTAAAAAGATAATAATAAAAGTAATTACCCCATAAATAATAATTTTACAGCCTTATAATACATTGTATTATTTTATAATTTGCCATACCTAACTTTAAGTAATAAAAAAAATATTTTGCACTTTATAAAATGGAGAAATTGGTAATTTTAAGGGTTTTTTTTAAAAATATTTCTTTCTTTTTATTTGTCACATTTGACTTTTGACTAGTCAAATTGACCAAAGTTTGAATAAAATTTATTAATATTTTGTAAATTAATATGTTAGAAGAAATTGATGATATCAGTATATAAACTATCAGAGTTTATATCAGTATTTGATATCAGGATTTACTAAAGGTGACGTCATAAGTATCTGTCTATCAGTATTTGATGATCAGCATTTGATGATCAGTACTCAGTCACATCAGTAGATATCAAAGAAGAAAAGGGATTGCAGAATTTAAGATGGTGAAGAACTTTACTTACAGAAGCAATCATACATAGATATGTACTTAGGATTCCTTATTGTAATAGATATGATCCTTATTGATTGTGTAACTGTGCACTATATAAGCACATATTAGGTTTACACGATAGGTGTAACAAATTATTATATCTTTATATAATTCATCTTTTTGAGAGGGTACTTTTGTTACCGTTTGTATCTGATTAATATAAAACTATGATTATGTTAAGCTTTATCGAATTGTTTGCAATAAACAGTATTCACCCCCCTCTACAGTTGTATTACGGACCTAACAATTGGCAGACAAAGAACCACAACAGAATCGACCATCCCCAGCTCTACCACAGATATTTACCAATAATATGAGTAGGTATAAGGCTATCATGGTTCCAATCCTAAAGATACATGAATATCCAATTTGGAAGGTTAAGATGTCCATGTGTTTGGAAGGTACATATCCTGAATATCTAAGCAGGATTCAATGCAGGAATATAATAAAACTCATTTATATATTTCTTTTCACCTTTCTTTGACATGATAGTGACAGTACCTTTTCCTTTCACCGGAATCTTTGACGAGTCCACCAAAGTAACTTCTCTGCTGATTGGTGTCGTCTATCTCCGTGAATAATTCCTTGTGACCAGTCATGTGATTACTGGCCCCCTGAGTCAAGATCACCAAAACCTTTTTTCTGCTTTCCTCGTCCTCTCTTATATGTGAGGAACATAGCAGTGCCAACTCTTTGTCTTCTTTTGCTGCTGCAAACTGACTTCTTCTCCACCTTTGGTGCTCTACACTCATAACTGAAGTGACCAAATTTATTACAATTATAACATTGAAATGAGACTTGTCACCTCGTTGTTGAAATCGCCTCTTCCACGACCTCTGAAATTTTGACTACGACCAGATGGTTGATAACCTTCAGAATTCCGGCCTCCGTTGAAAGGTTGCCTTTCACGTCCTCGTCCACCACGGTAGCCACCTCTATAGTCACCTATGCCACGTACAGAACTGCTACTGCCAGAACTGTCACTAATGGATACTTTACTTTGCAATGCCTTCTCCAAATGGCTTGCATCATCATACTGGTTCATACTGCTGCTCGTGGGCTTGAAGAGAACCTATGAGCTCGTCAATGGAAAATTGTAGATAGATCTTTTGACTTCTCGATAGAAGTAACAACATAATCAAATTTTCTTGTCAACGAACGGAGCAACTTTCCATGACCCGAACATCAATCAAGACTTTCCTCATTTCTTTTCAAATCATTTGTCACCATTTTCAAACGCGTAACAAATTCACCAATATTTTCGGAACTCTTCATCATCAAATTTTCGAACTCCCCACATAGCACTTAGAGCCGAACCTTTTTGACTTTCTCGACACCCTGAAATGATTTCTGCAGAATCTCCCACGCGTCTTTCGCCATTTTTGCATTTGAATTTTTTTCAAAGGTTGATTCATCAACTCCTTGAATAATTATATGTAACGCTTTTTTATCATTTTTCCGGGTCTCTTTCAAAATCATCTTCTCAGCATTTGACAGGGCTGCTTCAGCGGCTGCATCTGTGGGATCATCATACCCGCTTTCGATAATATCCCAATTATTGTAGGAACCGAGTAATACCTTCATTTGAATACTCCAGTTCCCGTAATTTGTACTCGTCAATTTTGGAATATTTGGTTGCACCATCATCTCCATTTTTCACGAACGGAACCTTAGCTCTGATGCCACTTGTTGGAAAACGTGATGGACTTAGAATAAAAAAACTTTGATTTAAATTATTACACTAGCAACATAGAACACTATTATTTTGTTGACTAATAAAAGTACACTATATATATATTGATATTTACACACATAGTCAGGCTACAGCCTTTTTTTTCATATACAGAGCTTCAGCTCTTTGTTTTCTACCACCTTTTTTATTTAAAGATATACAGCAGAGCCTTATTTATAGGCCCTCAGATTTTCTACATCATTACTTACATAAGATTTATTTATTACTAAGTCTACAATTGTTGAATTGAGCAGGTGTCTTCTATGTTTTGTTCAATACACGCATGGCCACCTACTGTCTCTTTTCTTCAGTTCATACTTGAATAATGCTTTTATTTTCACTGCCTACCTTTATTTTCTGCACTTCAATTAGTAGCCCAGCTGGCTAGCCAACCTTTTTAAAGGTAACTTATAAATACCCATGACACCTAGGTCTTCAACTTGGACTTCCAAGCTGCTGTCGTTGCTCTGTAAGTTTTTTCACAAAATTTCTAAACCAGCCTACCATATTTCCTCGGTTCATAATTACATACATATATAATGACCATCTTTCTCATATCAGAGTCTATGCATAGTTTTTCTTCTTCCTATACTAGACTTTGTCTTCACGTTAGCTGGTTCATTGCATGTATATTTGACCTCAGCCTGCTTTTTATTCAACACATATTAGAAACCAGCTGTAAATATTTATTAGGATGGTGGAGAGTTTGAAATTCTAACAGTATTAAGTTCGCCAAATAGTTAAAAATATTAAGCTTACAAAATAGTAAAGAAGTCATGATTCAATTGGGAGTATTTTCAATAGCTTTTCATCATATAATTTTTTTTTGGGAAATCAATTTTTTCGTCCTTTAACTTATGATGTTTTTGGTTAAGGTCCGTGAAATACAAAACAATTTTTGTAAATTAAAAAAATGAAAAAAAAATGACTTGGAAACTAGTAGGACATGTCGTGACAAAATTAGACACGGAGAAATCAAGTAAGACATACTTTCCCCCATTTTATAACATCCCAATTTAAAATACAAATACGCCAAAAACGTGGGTGAAAGATACTTTGGGGGTTTAATTAGGGTTAAGGAATATTGGGGATAGGTAATTCATCAGCAAATTGGTGGGATCGAAAGCCTTATTTGACCATCAAGGCATATACATATCTATATTCCGGGCTTTCATAGAATCATTCCATCACATATTAGTGATATAAACCCTAATATTTTTATATCTTACAAATAGGGTTATACCATATGAACTACGGATTCATCAAGGCGGAAGTTTACTTACAAAGGATGGAGTAGATATTACAAAGGAGGTAAATTGAATACATTTACGATCAAGATTTAGATGGAATCACTCTTGCTGTATGTCATAAATTTTGTAAGTACTGATCTTGGCTATAGGATTATAAAATTTAATGGCACAAGGGAAGGTTCTTCACTGGATTGTTGTACTATATTATGGAATGATGATGTTGTAGGAGAGATGAATGCATTTGCTTTGAAATTTGGTATTGCTATTATATATGTTGCATCATGCTTGTGAGATTGGTACTAATGATCCTAAATTGATGGTAATGAGAAGGAAATTGATGATAGTCATAGTGATAACAGTGAGAGTGAATGGTATGAGAGCGAGGAGGATGAGAGTGATGAAGAGTATAGTGGAAATGAAGTGATAAAAACGAGGGAGTTTCTTGAAATTATAGAGAAGAAAAAACAAGTAACTAAGGCTAAACACAGTAAGTGGAAATATAAAGAAATTATAGTGGATGATGATTTGCATGTTCCATTAAGTACTTTGCTCAATAAAAAAAGATAAGAAAGATTCAAAAAAAAGGAAAAAAATAGACTTGAGTAAAGACACTGAAATGGGAGAGTGACCATGACAGTGATAACTTTAGAATGCCTTCTAAAGAGTCATCAGACTCTAGTGATTATGATGAAGAATCATCTAAGTCTGTGCGGAGAGAAAAAGGACCATCATATGTTGCATTTAATCCTAGAACCCCAATGAAGTATATTGAATTTAAGCCTGGATTATGTTTACTAGTGTATCAGTCTTGAAGCATGTTGTGATTGACTATGCTGTAGACAAAAGAAAGATATTTGGTTTTCTAAGATGATTTGCAAAGGGTTCAGGCTAAGTGTAGAGGGAACAAGGTGAACCAGGTGCAGGAATAAAGTTAGGAAAGAAAGGGGTCAGAATGACTTGTAGTAGGTGCCTTATGTTTGGTCACAACAAAGCCAGTTGCAAAACATCTGAGGAAGAAGTAAAAGAAAGACAGAGGGAAACAACCGAGGCAAAGAAGGCTAAAGCAGAGGCAGCAAGGGCATAAGCTGCAGAGGTAATTATCTTATTGTACCTGTCTTTTTTTTCCTTTCATTCACTAATAATTTTTGTTGCTTATTGCATTTGCAGAAAAAGAAGAAGGTGACAAGTCAAAAAAGGAAGCCAAAAGCGGAAGGCACAAATGAATCCCAGCAATCAAAGAAAAAGAGATGAATGCCTCCAAAGGTGACGAATGTTCAAGTATTACCACCACCTCCTCCATTGCCCCCACAAGGTGTTGGTGTTTTTACGTCTCACCAAGATGGTTTCTTTTACTTCTCAACAACTAAGGAAATAATAAAAATATCTTCACAGCCTGTTGGAGGGGACTCAGGATCATCAAAATCAGAAGTGATGAAGCCAACTCAAGCCAACCTTGAAGAAATCAGAAAATCAGAAGTGATTAAAGTCCTCGATTTTAGAGTTTAAATTCTTGTATGGTAAATGGTTATTACTTCTTTTGGATGCTAATTTATGACAATGGTTGGATGAAAATTTATGACAGTAGTTGACTGCTAAGTTATGAGTACTTTTGGATATTTATTTATGATGGTTTTTGGAGTAAAGATCTTGATATTTCAGTTTCACTGTAAGTGTCAAATGGTAGTGTTAAACATACACCGGGTTTTCAATTCATTTGATAATTTGTTACAAGTTAACTCATTAAAAACCAACTCACCTTCATAGGTTCTTTTACAAACACAACTTCATTACAAATGCAAGAAAAACAACTGAAAATCCAAATCTGAACCACTTCAAGTGGCTAATTTCTGCATCTTTTAACTTCAGCTTCAGTTCCATTTCTGCAGACTCCATCTTCTTCAATGCTTGGAGCTCTCAATTCTTGCCTCCAACACATCTATCTTACATGTTAGTTCTTCATTATTCGACAATTGATCATCATCATGCCATTTAAAGTAGCCACAATATTTCTCTTTCACCTTGTAAAATGGACACCAAAAACCTTTTTCCTTTACTATAATTTGCATACCTAACTTTAAGTAATAAAAATAAATTTTACACTTTATAAAATGGAGAAATTGGTAATTTTAAGGGTTTTTTAAAAAAAATATTTCTTTCTTTTTATTTGTTACATTTGACTTTTGACTAGTCAAATTGACCAAAGTTTGAATAAAATTTATTAATATTTTGTAAATTAATATGTTAGAAGAAATTGATGATATCAGTATATAAACTATCAGAGTTTATTATTAGTATTTGATATCAGGATTTACCGAAGGTGACGTCATCAGTATTTGTCTCTCAGTATTTGATGATCAGCATTTAATGATCAGTACTCAGTCACATCACTAGATATCAAAGAAGGAAAGGGATTGCAGAATTTAAGATGGTGAAGAACTTTACTTATAGAAGCAATCATACATAGATATGTATTAGGATTCCTTATTGTAATAGAATATGATTACTTATTGATTGTGTAACTGTGCACTATATAAGCACATATTAGGTTTACACGATAGGTGTAACAAATTGTTATATCTTTTATATAATTCATCTTTTTGAGAGGGTACTTTTGTTACCGTTTGTATCTGATTTATATAAAACTGTTGATTATGTTAAGCTTTATCGAATTGTATTCATAAACTGTATTTACCCCTCTACAGTTGTATTACGGACCTAACAATTGGCAGATAAAGAACCACAACAAAATCGACCATCCCCAGCTATACCACAGATTTACAATAATATGAGTAGGTATAAGGCTATCATGGTTCCAATCCTAAAGATACATGAATATCCAATTTGGAAGGTTAAGATGGCCATGTGTTTGGAAGGTACATATCCTGAATATCTAAGCAGGATTTATGATGGTCCTCATAGGCCAATGAAGTTGGCTGTAGCAATTGCGGGTCAAGAAGAAAAGATGGTTGATAAACCAAAGAAAGACTATACTACAGAAGATCTATCATCAATCATGAAAGATGCAAAAGCAAGACATATCTTGCATAGCACTCTTGATAGTGTTATGTCCAATAGGGTTATTGGATGTAAAACAGTAAAGGAAATTTGGGATGCTTTAGAAGTAAAGTGTCAAGGTACTTCTGCTATCAAGAAAAATAAGAGAACAATACTTACTCAGGAATATGAGCACTTTGACTCAATAGACAATGAGTCCTTAACTGAGACCTATGATAGATTTTAAAAGGTGTTGAATGACTTATCTCTTGTCAACAAGGAATATGACTTAGAGGACTCAAACTTGAAGTTTCTACTTGCACTCCCCGAAAAGGAGGAGTTTAAGGTCACATCAATAAGGGATAATTATGAACTTGAAGAAATATATCTAGATGAGATCTATGGCATATTGAAGACTCATGAACTCGAGATGGAGCAAATAAGCAAGAGAAAAGGATCAAAGTCTAGACCAACTGTAATTAAAGTTGAAGATTTTTAATGTGTTTGAATGTTTTCTAGTGTGCTTACTGATAACATTACAAATGATAAACTAAACATATTATTCTATCGATTAAAAGTTTATCACCCTTGGTCAATAATACTGTAGTTGAAGCGATAGTTTTTGGATGTGGTGTGTATATGTTAGTTTTTAAATGAATATCAATTTATCAAAAAAATGATTACAATTTTAAACTCTTTTATCTATTGATATATGTGTAATATGTGCAAACATAAATAATTGTAATGTACGTGCAAAAATTGTAATGAAATTTAGTAGTATTTAAAAATTTGACATTAGAAAATTTTAAGTAAGAGATAATTTTTGAAATAGCAACAGAAAAAAAATATCTTCATTCAGAAAAATAATGTAGCAAAAAATAAATCGAACCGGACTCACTGCATTGGCCTTTTTTATTGAACCTATAAAAATGGTTTACAAAGAAAAACAACAATTTAACCTATGTTCTTGTCGGGCTTAGCCCAATAAAAAAAGATTAACCTAGCACCCAGGCCTCACAAGACCATTACCAGGTGAATGCATGTCACAATTTCCGGGTCATCCACCGGAATCATTAGCCGGAATTTGAAGTTATCTGTACTTGTTAAACCTCTTCATCATCATTCCCGAGACTGTTCAACTATGGTAACTTCTTATTTTTCTATTTAGTTGTTAACTAGTGAAGGATTTTATATTTTTCTTGATTTTATTGAAAAATATACTAGCTAATAACCAATGCAATTTAGGGCTTTAATTTTAATATTTTTATAATTTTCTTTATATATGTGTGTGTTATATATATGTGTGTATATACATATATATATATTACGTCATTTGAATATGATATTGATAATGTTATGATTCTTATATGCTTTTATTGTGCATGATAATATTATCTTAATTTGGATATTAATATATCTAAATTGGATATAGATATAACTATTTAAAGGACTAACGAATTATTATGATTTCAAATTGTAAATTTATGTTATCACTTTGTATTGGATTTTTATAAGCATGTTTTCTTAAATTTTAATAAGCTGATTTTTCAAATTTCTTTGATGTATTGGGTTTTGATAAGCATGTTTGTCTTAAATTCCAATAAGTCGATTTTACAAATTCTGTTGATAGAAAGTAAGTCGGTTGAACACATAGTACTGACCAATGATTTTTTTATGAATTCCGCTTTAATATAGTAGTATAGATAGATATAGATTTGAGTATCTAGTTTCACAATTGTTTGTTTCGTACAAAATGACTAACAATTAACTTTTTCTCACCCCAAGATTTATTAGAATCTTTTGTACTAGATATATGTCTAATTATTCAAAAAAGAAAACTGTGTTCCTCATAATTAAAATATCTAGCTGTAATTTATATTAATATTGAATTAATTGATGTAACGAATCGTTTTTAGCAAAATTTGGAGATAAGACGAAGAATATAAGCATTCGGGAAGAGTTGGCATTGACCAATAATATGCGAAACAAAGTTGCAGAAAACGTGTTTTTTGAATGCGTTTTAGTGCAAGGTATGTGTCGAATGTGTTATGCTCAAACACAATTTTATGATGCAATTTACTTGCTTGTTTTCTAGGTAATGTAATATTTTTATGAGAAATTCTAGATGTCCGAAAAATATTTCCAAAAACGTTCTCAAATGCAGAAGTGTCATGTTATATCTGGTGATTACCTTTAAAAAATAATGGAGCCCACAAATTAAAACTCCCCTGTGTCATTTGAGAACTTTTTTGGAAGATTTTTGGGATCTCTAGGATTGCGCATAATTTATTGCATTTATTTTAACAAATATAAAAATGACTGTTTTATATTTGCAGATGCCAAAACTCTCAACTTGTTCAGGTATGTTACTTTGGCCTCCCTCAATCCTGTCCTATTTTTGATCATCTTCCCCTCCTCTTAAGCTCCAAATATGAATTATTACTCTGGCGGTATCCTTTTTCATTTGAATTTTAATTTTATGGTACCTATTTGATTTTCTTGAAGCTTAAGTAGAAGCCATTTCCTCAATCATTGTTTTAAAAAAAACAAAATATTCACGGTTATTACTAGTAAAGGGAAGATATGAAATTAGCACTTATTATATAGTTTAAATTATAATGTATACTGAAAGACAAAAAATATTATCTTGAATTTATGCCACTTCTTTACATCCTTCATGTTCAATAGTTTCCTATGTGCATTAGAGGAAGCTTCTTCTTCAATGAAGTCTCATCCTACCATTGACATTTCTGATTTTTAATTGTTTTGCTACCCTTATTCAGTGTTGAAATTGAATACAGGTAAAAATGGCTTGTTGTTAAGCAGATCTTTGTCTATAAACAATAGTTTGTGAATCTTTTAGTGTATATAATACTATATAACCTAATGTTTTGAAGATTAAGGATTTTTGCATTAGAATATTAATTAAATCGTTAGAATACAGGTACAAAATTAAATGCAAATGCATAATTGCCTATTCGGTACCTCCATTTTGCGTTAAAATTACAGGTTATCTTCTTTTTATTGTAGAAAGAATTAGATTTGTGAATAAATATGTATCTTGCATACCCCTATTCAGTTTAACATTTACCCTTTAAGGTACCTATGCCCAGCTCTGCCAAGGGTATCAGATGCTGGACAGTGTATTTCAGAGTTAAAATTTGGCAAAACGGATGGGTACACGTGTCAGATTGGAATTTCATCGGCATAAATGCAACTCAAGCAGTTGGGATAGTATATGCATCATTGATAATTTAATATTTATTATTTCTCTCCTTTGTAGTTAGCGCTTTAAGACTAGTTAGTGATGTGGTTCATGCATATTTTTTTTAATTTCAGTCTGTTATTAGATATTCGTTGGAATGCAATTAAGATGGAATTTTATTGAATGAGGTGATCTTAAGTATTCACTTACGTGTTTCACTTGTAATCGTAATATCATTAATGGTTCGGTTAATATGATCTGAAATGTTTGACTATACACTATGTTGCAAAAGGTGTTGAATGCACGAGTAGCGGATGACATTAATTCGCATCATATACATTTACTGCAGGCTTACAGCAGTGCAACAATATAAATCTCTCTTTGAGTTTATCACCTCTGCAGTCTGCATCCGGAATCACAAAATTTACTTTAGAGGATGGACTTGAATCGCATGGTTGAACAGATTGCTGAGACTAGGCAACACCTGTTTGCTGAGGTTTTATGATCGTTACCTTTTGTATCACTATGTGTTCTGTTACTTAGGATCTGTAACTCACAAGAACTGCTGATTTTTATCTACTATGATCTTTAAGTTGCAATTTAGCAACTATATGTGTATCTTGATTTCATTATATTTAGAGTTAATTACATGATTCTCAATTCCTTTGACAAAACTTTGTTGGTGCTAGAAAATAGCAATTTGATGAAACTGGTTTTGCAGGGTCACCTAAATGAGAACTTTAGTGCACTGGAAAACTTTGGACAGAGAAATAATATGGAGTTCTATGCCGAGGAAGCTCTGAACTTATTTTTTGAGAGAACAGGGAATGTGCTCACAGAAATGGAGCAAGAACTGTGAGCTCTCTATATTTAAGAATAGTTGTCAAATTTCACTGTATTTAAAAACTTATAATTTAAATTTCTCTGACGGTGATAACATATTTTGATATTTCGCAGAAAGAAAACTCCTCTTGATCTTCATTCAGTCTTGGTATTAAGTACACAGCTGAAAAGTCACTGCATCAGGTGGGAAACTATGTGGTTGACAAGAAAATTAATATGACTTTTTCCTGGAATAGTTTTAATTTCTCATTTGACATCGTATTCAGTTCGTCTGAAAAGTTAAAGAAAAAATTTTAAATTTAAGTGTCTGCAATTGTCTACATATCTTAAAGTTTAATGAGCATTGGTTAATTATCACATGGTTTTTAAATTATCATGCTAATATACTTTAATTGCATTTTTTTAGCGTTGGAGCTGCTAATGTGCAATCTAAGGTGGTTAAATTTGAAAATCCGATATATTATGAACTTCATCAGCATAAATGCAACTCAAGCAGTTAGGATAGTATATGCATCATTGATAATTTAATATTTATTATTTCCCTCCTTTGAAGTTAGCGCTTTAAGACTAGTTAGTGATGTGGTTCATGCATATTTTTTTTTAATTTCAGTCTGTTATTAGATATTCGTTGGAATGCAATTAAGATGGAATTTTATTGAATGTGGTGATCTTAAGTATTCACTTATGTGTTTTACTTGTAATCGTAATATCATTAATGGTTCGGTTAATAAGATCTGAAATATTTGACTATACACTATGTTGCAAAAGGTATTGAATGCACGAGTAGCGGATGATATTAATTCGCATCATATACATTTACTGCAGGCTTACAGCAGTGCAACTATATAAATCTCTCTTTGAGTTTATCACCTCTGCAGTCTGCATCCAGAATCACAAAATTTACTTTAGAGGATGGACTTGAATCGCATGGTTGAACAGATTGCTGAGACTAGGCAACGCCTGTTTGCTGAGGTTTTATGATTGTTACCTTTTGTATCACTATGTGTTCTGTTACTTAGGATCTTTAACTCACACGAACTCATACAATTTTGTATAGGCAGCTGATTTTTATCTACTATGATCTTTAAGTTGCAATTTAGCAACTATATGTGTATCATGATTTCATTATATTTAGAGTTAATTACATGATTCTCACTTCCTTTGACAAAACTTTGTTGGTGCTAGAAAATAGCAATTTAATAACACTGGTTTTGCAGGGTCACCTAAATGAGAACTTTAGTGCACTGGAAAACTTTGGACAGAGAAATAATATGGAGTTCTATGCCGAGGAAGCTCTGAACTTATTTTTTGAGAGAACAGGGAATGTTCTCACAGAAATGGAGCAAGAACTGTGAGCTCTCTATATTTAAGAATAGTTGTCAAATTTCACTGTATTTAAAAACTTATAATTTAAATTTCTTTGACGTGATAACATATTTTGATCTTTCGCAGAAAGAAAACTCCTCTTGATCTTCATTCAGTCTTGGTATTAAGTTCTCAGCTCAAAAGTCACTGCATCAGGTGGGAAACTATGTGGTTGACAAGAAAATTAATATGATTTTTTGCTGGAATAGTTTTAAATTCTCATCTGACATCGTATTCAATTCTTCTGAAAAGTTAAAAAAAAAGTTAAATTTAAGTGTCTGCAATTGTGTACATATCTTAAAGTTTAATGAGCATTGGTTAATTATCACATGGTTTTTACATTATTATGCTAATATACTTTAATTGCATATTTTTAGCGCTGGAGCTGCGAATGTGCAATCTAAGGTGGTTAAATTTGAAAATCCGATATATTATGAAGTGGCACATCTCTTGGAATATAGGAATGATCCGCAGAGGTATGACCTATCACAAACTAGACCAGAAATGCCAAGTATAACATACATGTATCAGATGTTATACTTCTATGATTAATAAGTGTCTATTGCAGTAAACAAAAGAGTCATAAGTGCCTCATTGATACGTAGTACTAATTTTTAGGGGGTTTGACCACTTTATCTAATTTCTTTTGTGGCATGTTACATATTCTTAAAGAGGTTCATCCTTTTTCCTAGAATTCAGAAGTGAATAGTATACCTTAATAACCTCTCGACTAACTCATTCGTGGATGTAAGCAGTCTTCAGGAAGCTTTAAGAGAAGTGATGCTTGAGCGGGAAAGGTTCAAGAACAGAATAGAGCTGTATTTTAGGGTAAGCCTTCATCCCATTCCCAGTCTTATTACATGCATGTTTTGGCATAATAATTCCAAATTTTCTGATATATTACAGATGAAAGTTTGGGATCCACCTTCAGTAATTGAGGACAACCCCGGGTTCGAGGAGGAAGGAAATACCGACGAGGAGTAGTCCGCTCTGCAGCTGAAAGCAGTGTTGAACTAGTCGTGTCATCAGTTATTGTGTTTTGGAGTCTGTTTTTCATTCAAATAAATACAACTCCTGTAATCAGGAAGGATGACTTGAACTTGGTGTTTATGTTTTGGTGTTTGTGGACATGTTGGTCTGCATGTTATGTTTTTGTGGACATGTTTTTCAATATATTTGAACTTGATCATGTATGCTATGTTCTGTTTTTTTGTTCATTGACATGTTTTAATCAACTCATTTGGTATATATTTCATCAACAAGTGTAAATTGTTTCCGAATTATTTGCAAATAACATATTAATGCAGAAGAAGTGGTCATCTTTTGAGTAAGTGAATCAGAACCATAGATTAAGTAAAAATTTCCTGATTTTAAACAGGAACCTTCCATACCAATAACCAATAAAGAGAAAGTTGACAAGAACAGAATAACATGCCTTGTGTATTTTCCCATTCTTCAAGTGGTACCGAATACCAGACCAATTGATAGACTGAGAAAAATGAGAACGCAGCGCGGAAATGGGCCCAATTATAAGAAGCAAGTGAAAGTGAAGGCGCCTCTGGAGATAACATGTTACATAGCTGAACTTCTATTCTTGTCAAGTTCCATATTGAAAGTAGTTCTACAACAGTACACAATGCTTGGAGCCCAACCCACAATCTTGGGAAAATATATATTTAAAACATAAATAGATAATAGAGTACATTTGAAAATATATATTGCCAAAAATATCATGTATCTTGTCCAAGTCTAAGCACTAGCAGCTGCCATTGTTAATCCATTTTACATTTCTATACATATAATAGTACGACAGAAACTGAGTTGCAGTTTTATTAAATGTGGTGATTTTAAGTATTCACTTACGTGTTTCACTTGTAATCGTAATGTCATTTCTGGTTGGTTAACGAGATCTGAAATGTTTGACTATATACTATGTTGCAAAAGGTATTGAATGCACAAGTAGCGGATGATATTAATTCACATCATATACATTTACTGCAGGCTTACCGCACTGCAACTATATAAATCTCTCTTTGAGTTCATCACCTCTGCAGTCTGCATCCGGAATCACAAAATTTACTTCAGAGGATAGACTTAAGTCACATGATTGAACAAATTGCTGAGACTAGGCAACGCCTGTTTGCTGAGGTTTTATGATCGTTACCTTTAGTATCACTATATGTTATGGTACTTGCAATCTGTAACTCCCATGAACTGATACAATTTTGTTAGGCAACTGGTTTTTATCTACTATGATCTTTAAGTTGCAATTTAGCAACTATGTGTATCATGATTTATTATATTTAGAGTTAATTACATTATTCTCAATTCCTATGACAATACTTTGTTAGTGCTAGATAATACTAATCTGATGACACCCGTTTTGCAGGGTCACCTAAATGAGAATTTTAGTGCGCTGGAAAACTTTGGACAAAGAAATAATTTGGAGTTCTATACCGGGGAAACTCTGAACTTATTTTTGAGAGAACATGGAACGTGCTCACAGAAATGGAGCAAGAACTGTGAGTTCTCTATATATGAGAATAGTTGTCAAATTTCACTATATTTAAAAGTTATAATTTAAATTTCTCTGACAGTGATAACATATTTTGATCTTTCGCAAAAAGAAAACTCCTATTGATGTTCATCCGGTCTTGCTATTAAATTCTCAGCTCAAACAGCACTGCATCAGGTGGGAGACTAGGTGGTTGACAATAAAATTAATATGATTTTTTCCTGCAATAGTTTTAAATTCTCATTTGACATCATAGTCAGTTCTTCTGAACAGTTAAAGGTGTTAAAATTAAATGTCTGAAATTATGCACAAATCTTAAAATTTAATGGGCATTGGTTAATTATCACATGTTTTTAAGATTTTCAACTGTTTCAGTCATTGTAAAGTTCTTGTTAATATACTCTAATTGCAATTTTGTAGCTTGGTGCTGCTAAAGTGCAATCTAAGGTGATGGAATTTCAAAATCCGATAATAAATGAATTGGGACATCACATGGGATATAGGAATGATCGGCAGAGATATGACCTATCACAAACTAGACCAAAAATGGCAAGTATAACATGCTTGTGTGAGATGTTATACTTTTATGATTAATAAGTGTCTCATGCAGTAAACAAAAGAGTTATAAGTGCCTCATAGTTGATGAGTAGTACTAATTATTAGGGGGTTTGATCACTTTATCTAATTTCTTTTGTGGCATGTTCCATATCCTTAAAAAATTCCATACTTTTTTAAAGAATTCAGAAGTGGATAATATATCTTAATGAACAGTCGACTAACTCATTCGCTGATGTAAGTAGTCTTCTGGAAGCTTTAAGAGAAATGATGTTTGAGCGTGAATGGTTCAAGAACAGAATAGAGCTGTATTTTAGGGTAAGCCTTCATCCCATTCCCAGTCTTATTACATATATGTTTTAGGATACTAATTTCCAAATTTTCTGATATATTGCAGATGAAAGTTTTGGATCCACCTTCTGTAATTGACGACAACCCAGGGTTCAGGGTTCTGGTCGTGTCATTAGTTAGTGTGACATTCAATTACTAGAGGCATCTCCTGAACTACATCTATCAGAAAGAAGTGAAAGCTTATTATCTGTGTTTCCCTTTTAAACATCTGAACTCCAAAGCTTCGGCTGTCAAGTAACACATAAACACTGTGATATAGGCGGAACGACATTCCCGCCATTTTCTGATACTGCTAAAGCAATTTTTATTTTATTACATTCCCGCCATTTTCTGATAATGCTAAAGCAATTTTTATTTTATTTTATGCCTGATGGTTATAAACAGAAAGAATGATAACACATAAGACATCTATACACTTATATAGGTCAATTAAGTGTAAAAAATATTTTATTTTTTAAAAATAATATTTTTTAGAATAAAAATTAAAATGTATCCCTAAAATTTATTTTAGACCTATATTTTTTATATTTTTATTCTTTTATTCCCTCCATGTATATAATAAAAATGTGCAACTGTGTCTTTCTCAGTCTGGTCAAGTTTGTGCGAGTTGCAGTTAACCTACGGCTCTCACTCTCTTCTAAACTCAGAGTATTTTTGAGAGAGAGTAAATAAAATCAAAGTTGTTTAGCATTACTATTAACATGCCCCTGTATTCATTTTACTATTATCAAATTTTGTTCATTCAAATTATATTTTGGCTACCACCAAATTATATATACATGATATTGTTATATATATCCAGGTGTTTGCAAAATTATGTCAATTTATGTTAAAACTCTTTCAGTTGCATTATTGTGTCAATTGTGAAAATACTTTGGGAATAGCCAAAAAACAAATAGCCAATTTAAAATACAAATAGCCAAAAAACGTGAAAAGATACTTTGGGGATTTAATTAGGGTTAATGGAGAATTGGGGATAGGTAATTCATCAGCAAATTGGTTGGATCGAAAGCTTATTTGACCATCATCAAGGTATATATATATATATATTTAGGGCTTCACCGAATCATTCATCACATACTAGTGATAAACCCTAATTATTTTATTATCATACAGATGGGGTTATACCATGTGAACATACGGATTCATCACAGCGGGAAGTTTACTACAAATGATGGAGTAAGATATTATAAAGGAGGTAAAGTTGAATACATTTACGATCAAGATTTAGATGGAATCACTCTTGATGTATGTCATAAATTTGTAAGTACTCATCTTGGCTATAAGGATTATAAAATTTATTGGAACAAGGAAGGTTCTTCACTTGATTGTTGCACTATATTGTGGAAGGATGATATTGTAGGAGAGATGAATGCATATGCTTTGAAATTTGGTATTGCTATTATATATGTTGATCAAGCTTGTGAGATTGGTACTAATGATCTTGAAATTGATGGTAATGAGAAGGAAATTGATGATAGTCATAGTGATAACAGTGAGAGTGAATGGTATTAGAGTGATGAAGAGTATAGTGGAAATGAAAGTGATAAAGACGAGGAGTTTCTTGAAATTATAGAGAAGAAAAAACAAGTAACTAAGGCTAAAAAATCCAAATAAAGATGAAAATGAGAGCTTAGATGATGATTTGCATGTTCCATTAAGTACTTTGCTCAATAAAAAAGATAAGAAAGATTCAACAAAAAGAAAAAAAGTAGACTTGAGAAAAGACACTAAATGGGAGAGTGACCATGATAGTGATAGCTTTAGAATTCCTTCTAAAGAGTCATCAGACTCTAGTGATTATGATGAAGAATCATCTAAGTCTGTGCGGAGAGAAAAATGACCATCATATGTTGTATTTAATCCTGGAACCCCAATGAAGTATATTGAATTTGAGCCTGGATTATTGTTTACTAGTGTATCAGTCTTGAAGCATGCTATGATTGACTATGTTGTAGAGCAAAAGAGAGATATTTGGTTTTCTAAGAATGATTTGCAAAGGGTCCAGGCTAAGTGTAGAGGGAACAAGGTGAACCAGGTGCATGAATAAAGTTAGGAAAGAAAGGGGTCATAATGACTTGTAGTAGGTGCCTTATGTTTGGTCACAACAAAGCCAGTTGCAAAACATGCGAGGAAGAAGTAAAAAAAGACAGAGGGAAGCAGCCGAGACAAAGAAGGCTCAAGCTGAGGCAGCTAGGGCACAAGCTGCAGAGGTAATTTATCTTGTTTGTACCTGTCTTTTTTTTTCTTTCATTCACTAATAATTTTTGTTGCTTATTGAATTTGCAGAAAAAGAAGAAGGTGACAAGTCAAAAAAAGGAAGCCAAAAGTGGAAGGCACAAATGAATCCCAACAATCAAAGAAAAAGAGAGGAAGGCCTCCAAAGGCGACGAATTTTCAAGTATTACCACCAGCTCCTCCATTGCCCCAACAAGGTGTTGGTGTTTTTAAGTCTGACCAAGATGGTTTCTTTTACTTCTCAACAACTAAGGAAATAATAAAAGTATCTTCACAGCCTGTTAGAGGGGACTCAAGATCATCAAAATCAGAAGTGATGAAGCACAGCTCAAGCTAACCTTGAAGAAATCTGAAAATCAGAAGTGATAAAAGTCCTGGATTTTAGAGTTTAAATTCTTGTATGCTAAATGGTTATTACTTCTTTTGGATGCTAATTTATGACAATGGTTGGATGACAATTTATGATAGTAGTTGACTGCTCAGTTATGAGTACTTCTGGATATTTATTTATGATGGTTTTAGAGTAAAGATCTTGGTATTTCAGTTTCACTGTAAGTGTCAAATGGTAGTGTTAAACATACACCGAGTTTTCAATTCATTTGATAATATGTTACAAGTTAACTCATTAAAAACCAACTCACATTCATAGGTTCTTTTACAAACACAACTTCATTACAAATGCAAGAAAAACAACTGAAAATCCAAATCTGAACCACGTCAAGTGGCTAATTTCTGCATCTTTTAACTTCAGCTTTAGTTCCATTTCTGTAGACTCCATCTTCTTCAATGCTTGGAGCTCACCAATTCTTGCCTCCAACACAACTATCTTACATGTTAGTTCTTCATTATTCGACCATTAATCATCATCGTGCCATTTAAAGTAGCCAAAATATTTCTCTTTCACCTTATAAAATGGACACCCAAAAAACTTTCTTCCTTTACTGTATGGTTTTTGAGATGTCCACATCGGACATTCATAACCACATTTGCAGATTTCTGATGTTGAAGATGCCCTCGAGTTTCTTGTGCTACCAACATCCGATTTCATCTCAAATTACTTTTCTCAATTGTTATATAATAATATGTATGAACCCTAATCCTCAATTCAAGTGCAATATATATATAAATCTTTATGTATTATGCAAGTAACGGTAAGAAAACAATCATGTACAAATCATGTGAGACTAATATCACACGTATTAATAACTGAGAATCCACCTAATTTTTATTTTCTTTTTTAATTTGACACATCAGCAACGACTAACGTTGAAAATCTAATGGATGGACATATATCAGAAATATTTAAAAGTATAAGGATCGTAAAATATTATTTTGTAGTTCAGAGATCTTAACCAAAAACAATATAAAATTAAAGGACGAAAGAATTGATTTTCCTTTTTTTTTCTTTTTGTAGTTTCATTTTTATTCAATAATTTTTATATTTTAAATTTCATTTCTCTCTTGACGAGAGTGTTTTTTTTTGTTGCTAAATTGCGATTTTATAGAGAAAAAAGAGAAAAATATACAAGGGATTCACCATATGATCTATGACAGGCCATAGAAAAGACTATCTATAACAAATCTCTGGGAGAGATTAGAGATAGAAAGTAATAAATACAACCTAACAGCAGCAATTATAAGCGAACAAAATTGTCTAAATCAGTCCTATTACAGATAAAAGAACTATACCAACCAGAAGCACTAAGTCTAGCTTTGACATCGAGGACAATCCCTTGCAGGAGCTTTGATGGGCCAAAAATACCCTTATCATGCACCCTCGCATTCCTTTCCCTCCAAATGTGATAACAATAAACCTGTACATAGCAGAGAGCAATGGTTCCTTTCTGCTTATCCTCCAGCTCAGTTAAGCTAACCAGGAATTCAACCCAAGAATGATAAGAAACCGGGATGTCAAAAACCCTAAATATTTGCATCAAGATCCAGTTACTGTACGTACAGTGAAGAAACAAGTGACTAATAGTCTCTCTACCCAGGATACAGAAAAAGCACTGGTGAGTACTAGAAAGACCAAATCTATGAAGTCGAGCCAAAGTACTGATCCGATTTAGACAAGTGAGCCACTGGTGATGAGCATTTCTGTATAGAGGACCAGATATGCCATGTTTTGATCTTAGAAACAAGAGTGTTTATTATTTTCATGATCATAAACAAGTGTTATATTTGTAATATTGATTATTAACAAATCATATTAAATTATTATTATGGTTGATTTTTTAGAATATATTTGATAAATAAGATTAATTACAAGAAAATAAGGTTAAATACAACTGTACCAATATAAAAGGATCAAATTCACGACTAATTTATGGGAATGTCAATGTTATAATAAATGGTAAAAGTTATATAAATTATAAAAGTCATGGACTAGAAAAATATCTATCAATATCTACCTAATAAATGTGGGTACAATTCTTAACGTGTGCTCAAATAATATTTATCAATATTGCAGCTAAAGTAGATGCCAAAGCATATATCTTGGGTATTATCTTTCATATAATAAGCCTATATATATAATAAATTTGTTGTCGATTTGTTTGGCACCGTGAAAAATTACATTTTGATGTCTTATAATTTTAGAGACACATTCTCTCTTTAAGTATATCAGAATAATAAATAGAAAAGAAAGTGAATAATCGGAAAAACATGAAAAAAGTTTCAATAATCCATTACTTATAATTATAGATTTTCGTTTTAAAAACATTATTCCCACTTTTGAGATGATAGGGAGAGAAAGAAAAAAAAATAATTTTCTTTTTCTTAGATTGGGGAACACAAAATTAATATTAGTACGAAGAAACCTCTCCCATAGACAAAACCCTGAGAGTGGGCCGTCATTCATAACTATCATTCATCCTTCACCATCCTCTCCTTCCATCAAATTCACATCGGTCCCATCCATCCTCTCATCTCGTTTCCTCCATTTCTAAATCTTTAATTTCCGTTATAATAGTTTTCAATAAAATCGAGATCTAAATCCTTTTGAGTGTGATCGTACCCATCTTTTTGGGTTGTTGATTCGTTGTCATGTTGCATTAAGAATGATTTATACGGTGTATTGGGAGATCCGCTTCAAATATGGAATTGGGGTACTTATCGCGAGAGCTCGCCTCTCACAACAAAGGATTGTTCAATATATGAGGCATCTGTACCCCAACCTCAGTTGGTGTAACTGATGGATATGAACACTGGTCTATCACCGGTTTTTTATGTGCGTAGGTCAATTATGATTCCACTATTTTCAGTGATAGTGGTGTCGACTGGATTGCTCGGGAAACTTTTGTAATCATTTTTATTATCAAGAATATTTATATTCTATCTGTTAAGCAATCTGAAAATAAAACGGCTATTTGTTTAGCTCGGTTTTTATTTCACAATCATATTGTAGTTGTCAGTTTGGGATTTGTCCCGACTGTGTTCTTATGTTTTATGTTCAATAAAATTTTATTGTTCATCAAAAAAAAACCTCCCCGTACAAGAAGCCAGCACTAGATAAGTGAAATAAACTTTTAACCTAAATAAGCTAGGTTGTAAATTTGTCTGAGCCAAACATGCAATATCTCTGGTGTCTCCACTATAGTCTTGCCTTCTTTTAATTGAGTTTCTTACAAAATATTAAAATCTAATTAGATTCTTTAGTTGATCACATAATTTAACCCAATAAAATAAATATCTAATAAAATTAATATATTTGTATGTAGTTCATAAAATAATAATTATTATTAAAATAATAATAACATGACATTTCCACCATTTTCTAATATGAGAACAATATCGGCCTGAGCTAAAATTGCTGCTAAAAACATATGATCTTGGTTAGTATTTTTTGTATTATAGCCTTATCTATTGTCCATCTATTTGTCATCCTAAAACATACCAATTTTGATGTTTCACAGGCTTGGCAACAGTCTTCCCCCACCAGAAGATCGGGTCAAATTTGCTGAAAAAGCTGCATGTATAGTCCCAACTACTGCATTTAGCGATGAACTGTCAATTAACCTATGGCTCTTAGCCTCTTACAATTAATAAGGTTCCTCTTGATTTTCCTCTATCTCAAGGGAGCTTCTGTTCTTCAAACCTCTGTTAAGTAATTTGTAATAGTAAATCCAGGTTTTGTATTCTGAATTTGGAACTTTTAAATAAAATGTGAATTTGAAATAATCATAGCCAATCTCCCTCTTACCTATCTCTTGTATGGCTTGTATATTTTGGTAATCAATTTGTGACCCTTAGCATTTTCGATACCAATTTTATCATATGTGTTGGTTCAGCTAAAAATTAGATAAGTGTTGGACATGAATGAAATATGTTTTGGAATTTGTTCATTCAAATTATATTTATTTTTTCCTACTTCCAAATAATATATGCAAGATATTGTTGTTTTTTTTGCAAAAGTGTTCATTTACATGAAGAATTTACGTAAAATAGTATTAGTGAATGATCATCTCTAATGGTCGTTTAGACTTACACATCTCCAATACACTACTATCATCAATAATTCTCCAATGCAAGCCTTCCACACATCTTGAAAGCCTGCTTTAATCACATCTTAAATGGTTATTATTGTCCAAAATTAGTAAGGACTAGAATCAAAATTACTAATATATTGGAGGATACTATGTAGAATGTATTGACAAGCTTCATTTAGTAAGTTAGCCAACTCATGTTTTTTTTGTAACTCATAAAAAGATTGGGGGCTACCATTATCCCCCTCATGGTCGGTTACACGAGTTTTTTTAAAATATTTTTTTTAATATTTTAAATAAAATATTAAAATCAATTTTTAATATTTCACGCCATCTCACCCTTCATTCTTTCACGCCATCTTTTTATCAATTTTTTTAATAAAATCAAGATTTTTTTAAATGAAATCTTGTTAAGTACCTTGTTATCAAGGTTGTTATGTGCATATCATTTTGGGATGTTAATATCTTGTTTTGATGTTTTTGTGTGTCCAGGTTCGGTATTTTTTTTGAGAAGAATTTCTATGGTATTTTGGGAAATCTGTAAATCTCGCATCAAATCTAAGACGGTGGTAGATATTGCAAGAGTTTACCCTTCACAATAAAAAAATTATTATTAATTCTAAACATTGGGCTACAGATGATGCTTATGTGAAGGTCGATTGTAAATGCTATTAGTTTCACGACTAATGTAGGTTGGATTGCTCGAGATATCATTGTAACACTTTTTAGATCAAAGAATTTACGTATTGTAGATGTTAAGCGATTTGAAAACAAAATAATCATTTGTTTATGTTGTTTTTTATTTCACAATCAGATTGTATTTGACATTTCAGAGCTTTGTTCCGGCTGTATTTTAATGTTTTAATAAAATTTTCGCTTGTTCGTCAAAAAATAAATTTAAATTAATTTTTTATAAAAGTTTGAATATTTTAGCGGTAAAAGCAAGGGAAATTTCACCGTGAAGAATTTATTCAACGATCTTAATTTTGATGAATAAAATATTGTTTTGATTATGTTTTTATTATCATACATGTGCAGTAATATTGTTTCATTGCAAAATTATATAAAATTATAGTTTTAAGTGATTTTTGAATACATTTCGATAAATATCAATAACGTATTCCCGGTACAATATTAATTTTTAACTCTTTTTTAGAAAATTTTGTAAATTTTAGCATTAAAAGCTAGAGAAATTTTACAATAAGGGATCTATTCAATGATCCTAACTTTGATAAATAATTTAATTAATCTGATCATGTTTTAATTAAATTTTAGTTTATTTTCTAAAATCATCCTTCTTTATAATACATGAGTTAAAAATATTATTGAGTTAACCAATCACATATTTTCTATTAAATCTTAATCAATGGAATGTCACATCTAAAAAATAGACCAGTTCGATTACAAATTTACTATTTTCATACATAGCGTTCGTCTCTTATAAAATCCGAGTCTAACTAAGTATGCAGTTAACCAATCAGAAAATTTTGACCAATAAAAAAGAACTTAGAAATTTTAGACCAGTAAGAATTATCTTAAATTTCCTTATTTACCATTCTCATCCAATGATATTAATCATAATTAGTTAATAACCATAATTAGTTAATGATTCTAATTTAAATATAGTAGTATAAAAATTTATCTAGTTACGTTGGATTTTATTTCATCTCTATCTTGAGTTCTAAATATCATATTTTGACAAATTTACAACCCACTCGAAACTCACAAAATTCTCTTTAATTTAGTGATGGTTTAAATATTATTAACTAACAAATAGTATCCCAAAATTAAAGAGAAAAGACATTACGAATTTTGCATTAAGCATTTAGTTATTATTTAGAATACCCACTTATTTTTTGTTTAAATCATGAAAATCTAGAATTCCGTTTTAGATCGAACAATTGTCATATATTATTTTAGAAACTTTGATGGTCCTTTGAAAGAGTTGAGGAAATAAATAATCAAATTGGCGTTGGAACAAAGAAAATAATTAATTTTCTTAGCAATTTTTCAATTGAATTTATTTGATTTTATTTTTGTTTTAACGTGAATTTCAAAAAATCAGATTTTACAGCACACACGAATCTCCTAAAATAATATATATATATATATATATATATAGGGTCTTACTCAAATGAGAACCCTATTATTATGAGATATGAGATCTAATCCTATGCACTCATTCAAATACAACATATTCATCACTCACCGTTTATTTAATATTTAATATTTATAATTCATCTTCTATCTAATTCAACCAACCATCAACCACCACCACCTTCAGTGACAACCATTTTCGACCACCATCACCTCCGGCGACCACCAGAAAATCACAACCGTCAAACATAAAATCACCACAGTCAAATCAAAAATCACCACCTGAAAAAAAAATCACCACCAGAAATTGATAAATCACTGCCGGAAACTAGAAATCACCACGTTCATCCACTTTCTTCCCATTAGATTCGGTCACGATCACCAACTCCAACAAAAATCATCACCACAACCACCATACTACAACTCTGTCTGGCCATGCACCGACCACCAAAATCAAAAAAATCACCATCGTCGAAGAAAAATTAATAAAATCAAACACATAGTCCTGTAAATCAAACTATCATGATCATCAAACCACAATCATATATCTCTGTCTTTGACTAATCATTGCTTTCGACTAGAAAATTACCGGATATTAAACTGGTTCAACCAAATCCTCAGATCTGAATTGAAAATCACCAAATCGCCTCCATTTTGAAACTCGAACAGAGTTTTAATGGCGTCTCTATCACCTAATGGATCCCTGCACGTCAATCTCTTCATATGGAACGTAGTCGACAATTTAACTGAAGCACCTAATCTGAATCTTGGATTATGAGACATTTGCAATTCGAGGCTGATTTTAAGGATGATTAGATATGTTGAGGATGGCGTAGATGTGTCTTCGAAGTTTCAGGTGGCGTAGTGGTAAAGGATGGCATTGGAGTTGAAGGAGATTATAGAGGCAGGATGAGGGGTGGTGCGGAGGAAGAGGGGCGAGAGAGAAAGAGGTATGGTGTTTTACCGATAACGGTGGCAGCCGATTTTTCCGGCAATGATGGCAACCGGTGGTCGGTGGCAGAGGCTGGTAGGGAAGGAGGTGAGGTGGTAAGGAAGGATGTGGTTAGATGATAGAGATTAAAAGTAAAAAACAGAACTTAAAATATAAATGTATGGATAAGATTTAATCAATATATATAAAATGTGTGGATAAGATTGGATCTCATATCTCATAATAGTGGGGGTTCTCATTTGAGTAACTCCCTATATATATATATATTAAGTGATGATTTACAAAATAGCATACACAGAAAATTACATGTATTTCCTCTCATACTTTGATTAGTCATGTTTCTTTTAATTTTTATTTTGACTATATCATTTGTTAGATAAATAAGATTTTGACGAATTTATAACATACATGAACCTCACAAAATAATATTTAATTAAGGTATGGTTTAAAAATTGTTATATAGCTAAAATTATTCAGAAACTGAAGTGAAAACAAAGTTACGAAATTTGCATTAAGTATTTGTTTATATATAGAAAATCTACTTCTTTTTTAATTAAATCATGAAAATAAAAATATTTCTTTAATTTAGAGCCTACACTTATCATCTCTTTATTTCAAGATCTAACGGTCCTTTGAGATATTTAAACAAAAAAAGTATTTATAGGTTTTCATTTTAATTTTATTTTGATTTTATCTTGAGTTCTAGTATTCAAAATTTGGCAATTTTACAGCCACGCAAAACTCACAAAATGATCTTTAATTTACAAATCATCACTATATATAGATTACCATATAAGTCAAAATCACAAGAGTCGATAAAAATTAAAAATAAATCACGCTTGTGGAAATAAAACAAAAATAAAAAAGACAACTTGGAAAAAACAAAATCCTTTATTCACAAAAATATGCATTGATGAAGAATCGATGTAAACATAAATAGATATGAAAAATGAGTATAGTAAAAAGTATATAAAATAAAGAAGTAACAAACAAAATTCAGTTTTCAAAAGTTCGTCAAATAGACGAAGATCGATAAAAAAGAAATATATATATAAATATATATATTATTATATGTGTAGTATCTAAAATTAGTGGTAGAACTTAAGAGTAATATTAAAAATGAGTAATTGAGACTACTTTTAAAAGTGCAATCTTTTAAAAAAAATTTAATCGATTATCTATGGAACATATAGACAAATATTACACAATTTATCTAAAAAAGATAATAATAAGTAATTTACCCCATAAATAATAAATTTTACAGCCTTATAATACATTGTATAATTTTATAATTTGCATACCTAACTTTAAGTAATAAAAAAAAATATTTTGCACTTTATAAAATGGAGAAATTGGTAATTTTAAGGGTTTTTTTAAAAAATATTTCTTTCTTTTTATTTGTCACATTTGACTTTTGACTAGTCAAATTGACCAAAGTTTGAATAAAATTTATTAATATTTTGTAAATTAATATGTTAGAAGAAATTGATGATATCAGTATATAAACTATCAGAGTTTATTATCAGTATTTGATATCAGGATTTACTAAAGGTGACGTCATAAGTATGTGTCTATCAGTATTTGATGATCAGCATTTGATGATCAGTACTCAGTCACATCAGTAGATATCAAAGAAGGAAAGGGATTGCAGAATTTAAGACGGTGAAGAACTTTACTTATAGAAGTAATCATACATAGATATGTATTAGGATTCCTTATTGTAATATAATATGATTCCTTATTGATTGTGTAACTGTGCACTATATAAACACATATTATGTTTACACTATAGGTGTAACAAAATTGTTATATCTTTTATATAATTCATCTTTTTGAGATGGTACTTTTGTTACAGTTTGTATCTGATTAATATAAAAACTATTGATTATGTTAAGCTTTATCGAATTGTTTGCATAAACTATATTCACCCCCCTCTACAGTTGTATTACGGACCTAACAATTGGCAGATAAAGAACCACAACAGAATCGACCACCCCCAGCCATACCACAGATTAATAATAATATGAGTAGGTATAAGGCTATCATGTTCCAATCCTAAAGATACATGAATATCCAATTTGGAAGGCTAAGATGGCCATGTGTTTGGAAGGAATATCTAAGCACGATTTATGATGGTCCGCATAGGCCAATGAAGTTGGCCGTAGCAATTGCGGGTCAAGAAGAAAAGATGGTTGATAAACCAAAGAAAGACTATACTGCAGAAGATCTATCATCAATCATGAAAGATGCAAAAGCAAGACATATCTTGCATACCACTCTTGATAGTGTTATGTCCAATAGGGTTATTGAATGTAAAACAGTAAAGGAAATTTGGGATGCTTTAGAAGTAAAGTGTCAAGGTACTTCTGCTATCACGAAAAATAAGAGAACAATACTTACTCAGGAATATGAGCACTTTGACTCAATTGACAATGAGTCCTTAACTGAGACCTATGATAGATTTTAAAAGCTGTTGAATGACTTATCTCTTGTCAACAAGGAATATGACTTAGAGGACTCAAACTTGAAGTTTCTACTTGCACTCCCTGAAAAGCAGGAGTTTAAGGTCACATCAATAAGGATAATTATGAACTTGAAGAAATATATCTAGATGATATCTATTGTGACGCCCTCCAAACCCGGGGTCTAGATTTGGGGGTCACTAGCCAATAAACCAAAATAAAATAATCACAGGGGAATAATATAATAAATATGACCCCTTTACCTGCACTGGATCGATCACAGGTTATAGTATGGAACAGGCACTAATACAAACCAAGTGTTATTACAAACCATAAGTCTAATTAGTTTTACAGATTATTCAAATTTTATTACAATTCTCTAGACTATCCAAGCATCCCAAAACAGTCTACCTGGAATACACATCACTATTTATAAGCACTCGACTTCTGACCAAACCTGGATCTCAAGCCTGCTCTGGCTTAGCTGAAAGATTAGATTGATAAACAAGTATGAGCGAAAGAAATGCTCAGCAAGCAATATAAAATGTGCTTGAAATGATAAACCACATTCTGATAATAACTGAACAACAGGATAAAAATCAGTAATATTTGATCAATAATAAAAGCTTCACAAGCCATCAACAATAAACAATAATTTTTTTCGATTGGAATCTAACTCCGACGGACGTACTATCACATGCTGATCAGCCCATGTGATAGCACAAGGTCATGATTCATAGAAACATGTCCCCAGAATATGAGTACTCAAATAAAAAGGCAATATACCTGCCTGTGGCAAAAATGGTGTCATAATATTTCATATAACACATAGAAATAGCCCTCTGCTGGACCGTCCGTCCCGGTCACTTACGCATTCATCCAATCCATAAAACATTTTGATCAAAGGAGTCGAATCAAAGGACATCCTTAACCATATAACTCTTCATTTCTCATGGTCCAGAGTTATCTTAACAATCGATGGCGAAATAACCAGAACAATTAGTTATTCGCTAATCCCAATTCAATGTTCCACTGTATAGAGTGATTTATAGCGAAATATATAAAACGTTTAACTATTCTGAACTTAGAATAGTTTGGAAATTGAAAGAATATGATTCAGAGACAATATCAATTGAATGATAAATGAAGATATAATATTTGCATAATATGATTCAAACTAAACGTCACTTGAACAATAAGTGAAGTTAGGGGTACTTGCCTGGTATGCTCGATAATCTCTTACTATAACTCTGCTTATAACTGCTGGTTATTATCTCCGTCTAACACTTGACTGCACTCCTTGCTACTCGATTCTATAAATAAAAAGGACTATTTTAATTGACAGAACTAAACTCAATCGACGTAACTATACGTCTTGACATCTACCCGATCATTTATAACTAAGCATGACATTTTAAACTGTAAACAGATAGCATACCTATCATGTAAAACATAATCATGGCATTTGTATTACACGTAATCACATATTTCATGTAATACATAATTCAGATAATTTAAAGATACGTTTCAGTGCTTTCAGAATGAAAATCAGGTCAATATTAGCATTTAGCGATCAAATACCGACTCAAACTGATACACAAATCAAATGACATTGCAATACAAGAGAAATTAGGTCTCAAAAGTATTTTTATTGGAAGCGCAATATTTTTCTGAGTCTGTATGCGTTCGTTTCTTATTAAATGGACGAACGGTTTAATTATTATGAATAAAATAAGAAAAAAATAGATTTAAATCAATTAATAATAATATTAATTGATTTTTGAATACCAAATATAATTTTTAAAACCTTAAAAATAATTTTTAGGAATTATTTGAATTAATTATAAATAATTTACATTTATTTAACTATTTATAAATAAAATTAATTGATTAATTGATTTTTAATCAATTAATTAAATTCATAAATAATCAACTAAAATAAATTATAAATACTTAAATCAAAATGTATTTTTGAAAATAATTAAAGGAAATAATTTTAGAAATTTAAAATAACTCAGAAATAAATCTTTTGGTATTTAAAATAATTATTAAATTAATTTTTGAAAACAATTTAAATGATTTTCAAAAATAAGAAAATGAATTTTGAAATAAAAAAAATTAAATCAGAAACAGGTTTTCGGTCTGGGTTTCTGGAAATAACAGATCAAGAGCGGGTCGCATTCAAAACCTAAACGGGTCACCAAGAACGACCCGCCGGAGTTCTTATGAACCCAGAATCCGACGGTCGATTCCGGCAACCCGGAAAATTCCGGCGATCATTTTCTGGCCAAAACACATGTCCCAGCTTCGCTTTCTCCTCTGGTTTCGATTCAAAACAATTCACAACCATCACCGGAACCAACAGTTGCTTAAATCGACGTTGAAGTCATCGATTCCGTCGAGTCTCAGCCGAACGCCGACGAGCTCGAAGGAACAATCCGGCGATTCCAAAAACTCAACGAAAAACAGAAATTTTGGTACCAAATCAAAGCCACTATCATTCTTAATCTATTCGAATTATCAACAAGCATCAAGAACATCATAATAATCAGAAAATCAATTTGAAAAACCAACAACAAGAACACTCAACCCATAAACTCGAATCGGCCATTTCTGTAAACAAACAAATTGAATTTATACATGAATCGGCTATAAACATGCCCATGAATCTACTGGAATTGTCAAAATCATCCAACAATCAATCAGTAATCTAGAAATTTAGAAACTAAAGAACGAAGAGATTAAGTTTCGATTTTTATCAATACGCAACTATAGATCAAGATATTAGTACCAAAAGATCGGCCCTGAGATGCTCGTTGATTTGGTATCGGTTTAGGTAACAAACGATTACTGCAGCCGGCTCAATCGATCGATTATGTTCAAGCTCAAACCCTAACCCCCAATTCTATTTCCTGAATTTTTGTTTTATTTTTAATAATTTCTGAAATAAAATACAATAAATCTGCTATTTATACTTATAACAAATTATATCCCCTAAATTATTTAAGGGTGTTTTTATCATTTAATTATAATAATTAAAGCCCCAAAATAATAATTACGGGGAATAATTTTAAAAATGATAAAATATAAAATTAATGTCAAAATTTCCTAAAAATTGCGAATAATTCAAAAATAAGAAAATAAAGGGTATTTGAAACACGAATAATTTTATAAAAACAAAAACATCGATTTTGTGGGGTTTGACGTCCCGGTGGGGTCCCGGTCCGTTGATTTTTGAAAAACGGAAACGATCCCTAAATTACCAGAAAATCCCGAAAACACGTAAAATACATTCAAACGCGTATATCTTGAAATAAAATGAGTACCTTAATAAAGACGCTAATAAACACGCGTCCCGATTGCAGATAAATTCATATAATTGCAATTTAAACATATTTTAATCAATCGGAAAATTTTCTGGCCCGCACAGAAACACACATAACAGTTATAATATCTCATAGCATGGCAATAATTACTTTAAATTTATAAAATACATAATATTTATATATTTAACATATAATATTCATATAATTTTCCCGGTTATTACATCCTTCCCCCTTTAACAGGATTATGTCCTCAGAATCAGCCTAGGAAAACAAGTGAGGATACTTGAATCGCATTTCGCTTTCCAACTCCAAGTCGACTCTTCAACCTTGGGATTCCTCCATAAGACACGCACTAAAGATACAGACTTATTCCTAAGAACTTTTTCTTTCTTATCTAAAATTTGAACTGGTTGCTCTACAAAAGACAAATCTGGTTGAATCTCGATTGGCTCGTATTCTATCACATGATTCGAATTAGGAAAATAACGCTTCAACATTGACTTGTGGAACATATTGTGAATATGCTGCATGTGAAGTGGTAACGCTAACTCGTAAGCAACCTTTCCCACACGCCTCAAAATCTCAAAAGGGCCAACATAACGCGGACTAAGCTTTCCTTTCTTTCCAAATCTTGATAAACCTTTCCAAGGCGAAACCTTTAATAGCACGGCTTCACCAACTTCAAATTCTATATCCTTTCTGGCAGGATCAGCATATTTGCGTTGACGATCTTGAGCTGCCACTAATCATTTCTGAATGAGTTCTATTCTCTCTTTCGTCTGCTGGATCAATTCTGGACCCAAAATCTTTCTCTCACCAACTTCTTCCCAACATATTGGAGATCTGCATCTTCTCCCGTACAAAGCTTCGTACGGCGGCATTCCAATGCTGGCATGATAACTGTTATTGTAGGAGAATTCAACCAATGGCAAATGTTCGTCCCAACTTCCTTCAAAATCTAGAGCACATACCCTTAACATGTCTTCGATAGTCTGAATTGTCCTTTCACTTTGGCCGTCTGTCTGCGGATGATACACGGTACTCATGTTCAGCTTCGTTCCGAGACAATCTTGAAAACTTCTCCAAAATCTTGAATTAAATCGAGGATCTCTGTCTGAAACTATGGATACAGGAACTCCATGTCGTGTCACAATTTCCTTAAGATATAACCGTACCAATTTATCCATTGAGAATCTTTCGTTGATAGGAAGAAAATGCGCTAACTTCATCAGTCTGTCAATAATAACCCAAATAGCATCATGATTTGCCCTGGTCCTCGATAATCCAACTATGAAATCCATTGCGATATGCTCCCACTTCCATTCTGGAATGTCCAATGGTTGTATCAATCCACTGGGCCTTTGATGTTTCGCTTTGACTCGCTGGCAAGTGTAACACTTACTTACCCATTCTGCAATTTTCTTCTTCATGCTTGGCCACCAAAAGTTTTCTCTTAAGTCTCTGTACATATTCGTACTTCCGGGATGAATTGAATATCTGGAGTTGTGAGCATCTCGAAGAATTTCATCTTTCAGCTCGGCTACGTTGGGTATCCATATTCTGGAAGAAAATCTTAATATTCCTTTATCATCCTTTTGAGTCCATATTTCTTCTCCTGTCAAATTGTCTCGTTCATGGCTTATTACTTCTTCCTGACATCTTCTTATCTTCTCTAATAGTTCTGGTTGAAAAGACATTGCACACAATACCTCTGTAGACATACTTGGGGTACTGAACTCTATTTCAAGCTTCTCAAATTCCTTGATCAATTCCGTGGATGAAATTATCATGCTTAACCTTTCTTTTCTGCTGAGAGCGTCGGCCACCACATTTGCTTTACCTGGATGATAATTGATGGTACAGTTGTAGTCCTTGATCAATTCGAGCCATCTTCTTTGCCTCATGTTCAATTCCTTCTGGGTGAAGATATACTTTAAACTTTTATGGTCCGTGTAGATCTCGCACTTTTCTCTATATAAATAATGCCTCCAAATCTTTAATGCAAACACTATAGCTGCCAATTCCAGATCATGAGTTGGATATTTCTCTTCATGTGGTTTCAGCTGTCTTGAAGCGTAGGCTATCACCTTGTCATGTTGCATCAAAACACATCCCAATCCTTTGTATGATGCATCACTGTAAATTACAAAATTTCCTTGTTCATCTGGCAAGACTAGTACTGGAGATACTAATCTATTCTTTAATTCCTGGAAACTTTCCTCGCATTTCTCGTCCCATTCAAATTTCTGGTTCATCCTGGTGAGCTTTGTCAACGGCGTAGCTATCTTTGCAAAATCTTGCACGAATCTTCTGTAGTAACCTGCCAATCCCATGAAACTTCGTACTTCCGTTGGTGTATTTGGTCTCTCCCAGTTGATTATGGCTTCAATCTTTGCTGGATCCACTTCCACTCCTTTATTGATAATCACGTGCCCAAGAAATTAAACTTCTTTCAACCAAAATTCACACTTGGAAAACTTTGCGTATAATTTCTTTTGTCGCAGTATCTCCAGAACTATCCTCAAATGCTCTGCGTGCTCCTCTTCTGTCTTAGAATAGATCAAGATGTCGTCTACGAACACGATCACGAATTTATCCAAATACTTCTTGAATACTCGATTCATCAGATCCATGAAAGCTGCTGGTGCGTTGGTTAATCCAAATGCCATCACTAGAAACTCATAATGCCCATATCTGGTTCTAAATGCAGTCTTTGGAATATCTTCTGACTTGATCTTCAGTTGATGATATCCGAATCTTAAATCTATTTTAGAAAACCATACAACACCTCTCAATTGGTCAAACAAATCATCGATCCTCGGCAACGGGTACTTGTTCTTAATAGTCATCTTATTTAGTTCTCGATAGTCAATACACAGTCGCATACTCCCGTCCTTCTTCTTGATAAACAGTACTGGTGTGCCCCATGGGGATACACTGGGTCTGATAACTCTTTTCTCCAAAAGATCTTGCAGCTGAGTCGCCAATTCCTTCATCTCCACTGGTGCCATTCGGTACGGAGCTTTAGAAACTGGTTCTGTTCCGGGTGCTAGGTCAATTGCAAATTCAATTTCTCTATCGGGAGGTAATCCTGGTAGATCGTCTGGAAAGACATCTGGAAATTCATTGACAACTGAAATCGCTTCTAGTGCTGGAACTTCCTTGCTGGTGTCTACCACATGGGCCAAATACGCTTCACAATTCTGACGCAATAACTTCTTCACTTGAGCTATCGTTAAGAACTTTTTCTCTTGCTTTTTCCCTCGAAATACCACCTTCTTTCTGGCTATCCAATGCCTGAAGTCTTACTTTTCTATTCTTACAATCAATCTGAGCGTTATTTTTTGACAACCAATTCATTCCTAAGATAACATCAAATTCTCCTAACTTAAAAGGTATTAAGTTGGCATAGAAATGATGTCCTCCTATCTCAATGTCACACCTCGAGCACACTCGGTCGAGGGGGACTTGATTCTTATTAGCTAACTCTATCATTAATGCTTGTTCTAACAACTTAACTTCGCAATGCAGCTTATTGACAAAACTTTGAGAAATAAATGACCTTGTAGCTCCAGAATCAAATAAAACTTTAGCATCTACGGAGTTGACTGGAAGCGTACCTGCAACCACATCTGCACTCTGAATAGCATCCTTCATAGACACGTTGAATGTTCTGGCTTTGGGTTGAGCTGGTGGTCCTTCAATCCTTGGCACACTCTGAGATAGAGCACCTGTAAGCCTTGGTGTGTTACTTGTTATACCTTGTGTTGGATAATTTCTGGAAATATGCCCTGGCTTCCCATACTTATAACAACCAGTTCCCAAATTCTGACCTTGAGTCGGATTCTGACACATATTAGCAAAATGTCCCTTCCTGCCATACTTGAAACACGTCATATTGGCATTACAAATCCCAAAATGCTTTTTACCACAAAACTGGCAATCTGGCACTGGTGGACGATTGGGCCTCTGCTGATTTGAATTCTGAAAACGGTTGCCTTGTCCTCCATTTCCTGATTGTGGTCTTCTGAATCCCATATTCCTATTACCCTGAAACTCTGGCCTTCTGTTGAAACGGCTCTGGAAATTACTTAGCTGCTGACCTCCTTCTGAGGTTTCTATCTTCCTTTTCTTCCCATCTTTTCCTTTTTGAGACATGTCACTCTTACTTTCGATCACCATTGCTTTCTGAACCACTGCCACATATGAAGTCAACTCAAACATGGCCACTCTGTTCTGAATCCAAAATTTCAATCCCTTTTCAAACCTTATTGCTTTCTTTTCATCTGTATCAACCTCGTCTGGCATGAACCTTGCCAATTCAGTAAACTTAGCCTCGTACTCAGCCACAATAAGATCACCCTGGATCAGGTTCAAGAACTTGATCTCCATTTGGTTCTTCATGTACCTTGGGAAATACTTTTCCAAAAATAGCTCAGTAAACCTCTCCCAAGTTATAAACTCGCCTCCTTCCAATATTCGTGTGGATTCCCACCAATAGTTCGCCTCGCCCTTCAGAAAGTAGCTTGCAAACTTGGTCTTCTGTTCAGTTCCTGCTCCGACTAATTCAAAAGCCTTTTCCATCTCCTTGAGCCATGCATTGGCTTCCACGGGATCAACACTTCCCTTGAACTCAGGTGGCTTCACAGCTTGAAACTGCTTAAAAGTCATTGCAGGTGGTGCTGCTGCTTGCTGCTGCTGCTGTTGTTGCTGCTGCGTAAGATGTAACATCTATTGCTGCATCAGTCCCAACATCTGGATAATCGCTGGATCTGTACAACTCTGGGTACGATCCTCTCCTAAATTATTCCTCCTTTTTGGTGCCATTACTCTGGTAAGAAACAGGCAACATATATAATAATCTGTCAAGCATTGTGTCAAATATGTAGCAATTATTTAGTATATCAAAATTCTCAAGTATTAACTTTTCCCCAAAATATCATAAACTTGCTACCACATTAACACAAGCGACATCATTATCACATAATCCTGCTTATCATCTCGAGAATAATAACACAAAGAAAATTGATGAAGAATTCTCCAAACCTTTTAACCTTTACTCAAAATCTCAAATAAACCGACAAACAATGGATAGGGTTGCAACACAACCTTCCAACCTCTTTTCATCACTTCTTACCATTCTCAAAACCACCAAAATAGCAGGGTAATAACACAAAGGCCTAAGGCTAAATGCAAAACAAGAAACCTAAACAACTTAATTATAACCCAACCCAATAACCTAAATTTAACCTTATAAGAGCTAAACTACACGCACTTATCTTATATGATCTTCCTATGACTCACCTATGACAATCCTAAGCCTGTTTCTGTGACCATAACATGTAGCTCTGATACCAACCTGTGACGCCCTCCAGACCCGGGGTCTAGATTTGGGGGTCACTAGCCAATAAACCAAAATAAAATAATCACAGTGGAATAATATAATAAATATGACCCCTTTACCTGCACTGGATCGATCACAGGTTATAGTATGGAACAGGCACTAATACAAACCAAGTGTTATTACAAACCATAAGTCTAATTAGTTTTACAGATTATTCAAATTTTATTACAAACCTCTAGACTATGCAAGCATCCCAAAACAGTCTACCTGGAATACACACCACTATTTATAAGCACTCGACTTCTGACCAAACCTGGATCTCAAGCCTGCTCTGGCTTAGCTGAAAGATTAGATTGATAAACAAGTATGAGCGAAAGAAATGCTCAGCAAGCAATATAAAATGTGCTTGAAATAATAAACCACATTCTGATAATAACTGAACAACGGGATAAAAATCAGTAATATTTGATCAATAATAAAAGCTTCACAAGCCATCAACAATAAACAATAATTTTTTTTAGATTGGAATCCAACTCTGACGGACGTACTATCACATGCTGATCAGCCCGTGCGATAGCACAAGGTCATGATTCATAGAAACATGTCCCCAAAATACGAGTACTCAAATAAAAAGGCAATATACCTGCATGTGGCAAAAATGGTGTCATAATATTTCATATAACACATAGAAATAGCCCTCTGCTGGACCGTCCGTCCCGGTCACTTACGCATTCATCCAATCCATAAAACATTTTGATCAAAGGAGCCGAATCAAAGGACATCCTTAACCATATAACTCTCCATTTCTCATGGTCCAGAGTTATCTCAACAATCGATGGCGAAATAACCAGAACAATTAGTTATTCGCTAATCCAAATTCAATGTTCCACTGTATAGAGTGATTTATAGCAAAATATATAAAACGTTTAACTGTTCTGAACTTAAAATAGTTTGGAAATTGAAAGAATATGATTCAGAGACAATATCAATTGAATGATAAATGAAGATATAATATTTGCATAATATGATTCAAACTAAACGTCACTTGAACAATAAGTGAAATAAGGGGTACTTGCCTGGTATGCTTGATAACCTCTTACTATAACTCTGCTCATAACTGCTGGTTACTATCTCCGTCTAACACTTGACTGCACTCCTTGCTACTCGATTCTATAAATAAAAAGGACTATTTTAATTGACAGAACTAAACTCAATCGACGTAACTATACGTCTTGACATCTACCCGATCGTTTATAACTAAGCATGGCATTTTAAACTGTAAACAGATAGCATACCTATCACGTAACACATAATCATGGAATTTGTATTACACGTAATCACATATTTCATGTAATACATAATTCAGATAATTTAAAGATACGTTTCAGTGCTTTCAGAATGAAAATCAGGTCAATATTAGCATTTATCGATCAAATACCGACTCAAACTGATAAACAAATCAGATGATATTGCAATACAAGAGAAATTAGGTCTCAAAGGTATTTTTATTGGAAGCGCAATATTTTTCTAAGTCTGAATGCGTTCGTTTCGTATTAAACGGAGGAACGGTTTAATTATTATGAATAAAATAAGAAATAAATAGATTTAAATCAATTAATAATAATATTAATTGATTTTTGAATACCAAATATAATTTTTAAAACCTTAAAAATAATTTTTAGGAATTATTTGAATTAATTATAAATAATTTACATTTAGTTAACTATTTATAAATAAAATTAATTGATTAATTGATTTTTAATCAATTAATTAAATTCATAAATAATCAACTAAAATAAATTATAAATACTTAAATCGAAATGTATTTTTGAAAATAATTAAAGGAAATAATTTTAGAAATTTAAAATACCTCAGAAATAATTCGTTTGGTATTTAAAATAATTATTAAATGATTTTTGAAAACAATTTAAATAATTTTTAAAAATAAGAAAATGAATTTTGAAATAAAAAAAATTAAATCAGAAACAGGTTTTCACTCTGGGTTTCTGGAAATAACAGATGTCCCAGCTTCGCTTTCTCCTCTGGTTTCGATTCAAAACAATTCACAACCATCACCAGAAGCAACAGTTGCTTAAATCGACGTTGAAGTCATCGATTCCGTCGAGTCTCAGCCGAACGTCGGCGAGCTCGAAGGAACAATTCGGCGATTCCAAAAACTCAACGACAAACAGAAATTTTGGTACCAAATCAAAGCCACTATCATTCTTAATCTATTCGAATTATCAACAACCATCAAGAACATCATAATAATCAGAAAATCAATTTGAAAAACCAACAACAAGAACACTCAACCCATAAACTCGAATCGGCCATTTCTGTAAACAAACAAATTGAATTTATACATGAATCGATTATAAACATTCCCAAGAATCTACTGCAATTGTCAAAATTATCCAACAAATCAATCAGTAATCTAGAAATTTAGAAACTAAAGAACGAAGAGCTTAAGTTTTGATTTTTATCAATACGCAACTATAGATCAAGATATTAGTACCAAAAGATCGGCCCTGAGATGCTCGTTGATTTGGTATCGGTTTAGGTAACAAACGATTACTGCAGCCGGCTCAATCGATCGATTCTGTTCAAGCTCAAACCCTAACCCCCATTTCTATTTCCTGAATTTTTGTTTTATTTTTAATAATTTCTGAAATAAAATAAAATAAAATACAATAAATCTGCTATTTATACTTATAACAAATTATATCCCCTAAATTATTTAAGGGTGTTTTTATCCTTTAATTATAATAATTAAAGCCCCAAAATAATAATTACGAGGAATAATTTTAAAAACGATAAAATTTAAAATTAATGTCAAAATTTCCCAAAAATTGTGAATAATTCAATAATAAGAAAATAAAGGGTATTTGAAACACGAATAATTTTATAAAAACAAAAACATCGATTTTGTGGGGTTTGGTGTCCCGGTGGGGTCCCGATCTGTTGATTTTTGAAAAACGGAAACGATCACTAAATTACCAGAAAATCCCGAAAACACGTAAAATACATTCAAACACGTATATCTTGAAATAAAACAAGTACCTTAATAAAGACGCTAATAAACACGCGTCCCGATTGCAGATAAATTCATATAATTGCAATTTAAACATATTTTAATCAATCGGAAAATTTTCTGGCCCGCACAGAAACACACATAACAGTTATAACATCTTATAGCATGGCAATAATTACTTTAAATTTATAAAACACATAATATTTATTTATTTAACATATAATATTCACATAATTTTCCCGGTTATTACATCTATGGCATATTGAAGACTCATGAACTCGAGATGGAGCAAATAAGCAAGAGAAAAGGATCAAAGTCTAGACCAACTGCACTTAAATTTGAAGATTTTTAATGTGTTTGAATGTTTTCTAGTGTGCTTACTGATAACATTACAAATGATAAACTAAACATATTATTTTATCGATTAAAAGTTTATCACCCTTGGTCAATAATACTGTAGTTGAAGCCATAGTTTTTGGATGTGGTGTGTGTATGTTAGTTTTTTAAATGAATATCAATTTATCAAAAAAATGATTACAATTTTAAACTCTTTTATCCATTGATATATGGGCAAACATATATAATTGTAATGTACGTGCAAAAGTTGTAACAAAATTTAGTAGTATTTAAAAATTTGACATTAGAAAATTTTAAGTAAGAGATAATTTTTAAAATAGCAAAAGAAAAAGAATATCTTCATTCATAAAAAAATGTAGCAAAAAATAAATTGAACTGGACTCACTGCATTGGCCTTTTTTATTGAACCTATAAAAATGGTTTACAAAGAAAAATAACAATTTAACCTATGTTCTTGTCGGGCTTAGCCCAATATAAAAAAGATTAACCTAGCACCCAGGCCTCACAAGACCATTACCAGGTGAATGCATGTCACAATTTCCGGTCATCCACCGGAATCATTAGCCGGAATTTGAAGTTATCTGTACTTGTTAAACCTCTTCATCATCATTCCCGAGACTGCTCAACTATGGTAACTTCTTATTTTTCTATTTAGTTGTTAACTAGTGAAGGATTTTATATTTGTCTTGATTTTATTGAAAAATATACTAGCTAATGACCAATGAAATTCATGGCTTTAATTTTAATATTTTTTATAATTTTCTTTATATATATGTGTGTGTTATATATATGTATATATATATACATTTACGTTATTTGAATATGATATTGATAATGTTATGATTCTTATATGCTTTTATTGTGCATGATAATATTATCTTAATTTGGATATTAATATATCTAAATTGGATATAGATATAACTATTTAAAGGACTAACGAATTATTATGATTTCGGATTATAAATTTATGTTATCACTTTGTATTGGATTTTTATAAGCATGTTTATGTTAAATTCTAATAAGCTGATTTTACAAATTTTGTTGATACAAAGTAAGCATGTTGAACACATAGTACCGACCAATGATTTATTGTGAATTCCGCTTTAATATAGTAATATAGATAGATATAGATTTGAGTATCTAGTTTTATGATTGATTGTTACAAAATGACTAACAATTAACTTTGTTCTGGCCCAGAGATTTATTAGAATCTTTTGTACTAGATATATGTCTAATTATTCAAAAAAGAAAACTTTGTTCCTCATAATTAAAATATCTAGCTGTAATTTATGTTGATATTGAATTACTGTTGATGTAAGAAATCATTTTTAGCAAAATTTGGAGATAAGACAGCGAATATGAGAATTCGGGAAGAGTTGGCATTGACCAATAATATGCGAAACAAAGTTGCGGAAATCGTGTTTTTTGAATGCGTTTTAGTGCAAGGCATATGTCGAATGCGTTGTGCACAAACAAAATTTAATGATGCAATTTACGTGTTTGTTTTCTCGGTAATGTAATATTTTTATGAGAAATTCTAGATGTCTGAAAAATATTTCCAAAAACGTTCTCAAATGAAGAAGTGTCATGTTATAATTGGTGATTCCCTTTAAAAAATAATGGAGCACTCTTGCATAAATATGCGCCCACAAATTAAAACTCGCCATGTGTCATTTGGGAACTTTTTTGGGAGTATTTTGGGATCTCTAGGATTGCTCATAATTTATTGCATTTATTTCCAACAAATATAAATATGATTGTTTTATTATTTGCAGATGCCAAAACTCTCAACTTGTTCAGGTATGCTACTTTGGCCTCCCTTAATCCTGTCCTATTTTTGATCATCTTCCCCTCCTCTTAAGCTCCAAATATGAATTATTACTCTAGCCGTATCCTTTTTCATTTGAATTTTAATTTTATGATACCTATCTGATTTTCTTGAAGCTTAAGTAGAAGCCATTTCCTCGATCATTGTTTTAGAGTCAAAAAATAATAATATTCACCGTTATTACTAGTAAAGGGAAGATATGAAATTAGCACTCATTATATAGTTTAAATTATAATGTATACTGAAAGATAAAAAATATTATCTTGAATTTATGCCACTTCTTTACATCCTTCATGTTCAATAGTTTCCTATGTGCATTAGAGGAATCTTGTTCTTCAATGAAGTCTCATCCTACCATTGACATTTCTTACTTTTAATTGTTTTTCTACCCTTATTTGTTAGGAGTTGTCCATATCATTTGTGGGAGGGGCAGTTTCCTAGCATATAAGCAGTCAGTTAACTCCAATTAGAATGAGGCCTTTTGGGAGGTGCCCAAAAATAAATCCGTGCTGGCTCGGCCCAAAGCGGACAATATCATACTAATGTGGAGTTAAGGCATGCTCAGCGAGCCTAACAAGTGGTATCAGAGCTTCAGGTTATAATGGTCCAGAACAATCTCAGTTGGGCTTCCAGAATGGGCCTAGGAGGAGGCAGATGGGCTACCCAGAATGGGCTGAAGGAAAAGGTAGGTGGACCTTCAAGTATAGGCCTAGGGAGAGCCAGAAAGCCAGTAGGATTCCAGTATGGGTCCAGGGGGAGCATATTCACACTAAATGAGGCGGAATCGACAGGTGTTGGGCCTAATGTGTGAAGGGGGAGATTGTTAGGAGTTATCCCACATCGTTTGTGGGAGGGGCAGTTTCCTAGCATATAAGCAGCCAGTTAACTTCAATTAGAATGAGGCCTTTTGGGAGGTGCCCAAAAATAAATCCGTGCGGGCTCGGCCCAAAACGGACAATATCATACTAATATGGAGTTAAGGCGTGCTTAGCGAGCCTAACATTATTCAGTGTTAAAATTGAATACAGGTAAAAATGGCTTGTTGTTAAGCAGATCTTTGTCTATAAATAATAGTTTGTGAATCCTTTAATGTGTATAATACTGTATAACCTAATGTTTTGAAGATTAAGGATTTTCGCATTGGAGTATTAATTAAATCGTTTAGAATACAGGTACAAAATTAAATGCAAATGTGTAATTGCCTATTTGGTACCTGAATTTTGCATTAAAATTACAGGTTCTCTTCTTTTTATCGTAACAAGAATTAGATTTGTGAATAAATATGTATCTTGCATACCCCTATTCAGTTTAACATTTATCCTTTAAGGTACCTATGCCCAGCTCTGCCAAGGGTATCATATGCTGGACAGTGTATTTCAGAGTTAAAATTTGGCAAAACGGATGGGTACACGTGTCAGATTGGAACTTCATCGGCATAAATGCAACTCAAGCAGTTCAGATAGTATATGCATTATTGATAATTTAATATTTATTATTCCTCTCCTTTGTGGTTAGCGCTTTAAGACTAGTTAGTGATGTGGTTCATGCATATTTTTTTTAATTTCAGTTTGTTATTACATATTCGTTGGGAATGCAATTAAGATGGAATTTTATTGAATGTGGTGATCTTAAGTATTCACTTACGTGTTTCACTTGTAATCGTAATATCATTAATGGTTCCGTTAATAATATCTAAAATGTTTGACTATACACTATGTTGCAAAAGGTATTGAATGCACGAGTAGCGGATGATATTAATTCGCATCATATACATTTACTGCAGGCTTACAGCAGGGCAACAATATAAATCTCTCTTTGAGTTTATCATCTATGCAGTCTGCATCCGCAATCATAAAATTTACTTTAGAGGATGGACTTGAATCGCATGGTTCAACAGATTGTTGAGACTAGGCAACGCCTGTTTGCTGAGGTTTTATGATCATTATCTTTTGTATCACTATGTGTTCTGTTACTTAGGATCTGTAACTCACAAGAACTGATAAAATTTTGTATAGGCAGCTAATTTTCATCTACTATGATCTTTAAGTTGCAATTTAGCAACTATATGTGTATCATGATTTCATTATATTTAGAGTTAATTACATGATTCTCAATTCCTTTGACAAAACTTTGTTGGTGCTAGAAAATAGCAATTTGATGACACTGGTTTTACAGGGTCACCTAAATGAGAACTTTAGTGCACTGGAAAACTTTGGACAGAGAAATAATACGGATTTCTATGCCGAGGAAGCTCTGAACTTTTTTTTGAGAGAACAGGGAATGTGCTCACAGAATTGGAGCAAGAACTGTGAGCTTTCTATATTTAAGAATAGTTGTCAAATTTCACTGTATTTAAAAACTTATAATTTAAATTTCTCTAACGGTGATAACATATTTTCATCTTTTGTAGAAAGAAAACTCCTCTTGATCTTCATTCAGTCTTGGTATTAAGTACTCAGCTGAAAAGTTACTGCATCAGGTGGGAAACTATGTGGTTGACAAGAAAATTAATGTGATTTTTTCTTGGAATAGTTTTACATTCTCATTTGACATCGTATTCAGTTCGTCTGAAAAGTTATAGAAAAATTGTTAAATTTAAGTGTCTGCAACTGTCTACATATCTTAAAGTTTAATGAGCATTGGTTAATTATCACATGGTTTTTAAATTATCATTCTAATATACTTTAATTGCATTATTTTAGCGCTGGAGCTGCTAATGTGCAATCTAAGGTGGTTAAATTTGAAAATCCAATATATTATGAAGTGGCACATCTATTGGAATATAGGAATGATCCGCAGAGGTATGACCTATCACAAAATAGACCAGATCTTTAGAATGATCTGAAATTATCAAGTATAACGAATTAAAAATCAATTTTCAATATATAGATTGCCAAATAAGAGACAAATCTCAATATTTACGGCTTACAGATGTATATATGAAAAATTATTATAAAAGAGTTGCACATGATAAATACATGTAATGGTACTGAATAAAATGTTAAACGCACATATATTTTGTAGCTTTGACATGGTGCTCAGAGCTGGGCAAGCAATTGGTCACTTATTCTCCACTTTTGGTGTTCAAAGCCATATTTTTTCCTCGCTCAATCATCAATATTTTGGTCTGAGTATCTAAGATAAAATTTACTCCCTCCGTCCCAATTTATCTGTGCTGTTTGACTTTTTGCGGTCAAATTGACCTAATTTTGACTAAAAATTTCATATAGTATACAATCGAAAAAAATTATAAAAATTATATCCTTCGAAAGTGCACGTAATCTACTTTAATACGTATTCTTTCATTTTTCAAAATAATGAAAGATTGATATTTAATTTACGGTGAAAGTTGAGTCAATTTGACCACAAAAAGTCAAACAATATAGATAAGTTAGGACGGAGGGAGTATTTTACACTATATGAAGTCTAAAGCTTATACCATATGACGAGATAGCCCTATTAATTCAGGCATGTTTGTTAGGCCATCCATATCAATATCTCTATACTTAAGTCTAAGAAAACGTACCTTGCAATAGTTGCTACAATAAGTAGCCTGAGTTGAAACAATTTGAGTACCCTGAAAATAATCTGTATGCCACAAAGAAAGACCGAAATAAATTGTTTCATTTTACCATGCAATAACTTAATAGAATGAAAAACAAACACCAATTAACACCTAAAATAGTGAGCCTACATGGAAAAAGGAAGAGTAGATGGATATAATTTGGGGGCAAAAGCCCAAAGTAAATACCTATCATATATTATACAATATAAATACACAGCTCTAGCTGCTTGATTATACACAAAACTATAAATAGGTACACCCATGATTCTCGGTAATATAGGCACGTCACTATGTAATATGTACATGTCCAATAGTGAGTTAGAATAGCCTGGAACATTTGTAATATATTTAGTTTTGCACTTGTACATTTTTACTTCCTGATTAAGCAATGACAGCTTCTTGATGTTCTTCATGAATACTTGCTGAATAATGTAGAAGATCAGCAAATCTAACATGGTATCAGAGCGAGTTTTGATTTAATTCCTGGATTTGAATCTTTCACAGATCTTCTCGATTACATTAATCAAGTGTGTTCAATCTCTGAATCATTATCTCGATCTCTAAACGCTTCAATCAGGTGTTTTCAATCTCTGAATCGTAGTTTCCATTTCTAAACTTTTTGTTTGATCTCTAGATTATTTCTTCAATCTCTAAACTATTTGTTAAATCTCTAAACCGATTATTCGATCTCTGAATCGTAGCTTTTCTGATCTCTTAATCGCTGAAATTGTTAATTGATTTTTTGCTTCTTTACGATTATAATCATGATGTATCATTGCTTCAAACACTACTGATTATGAGAGTGTTGTTACTACTACTACTCAATCCTCTTCACTTGTTTCTCCCATCTCTAATGAGCAGTACAATCTGCTCATCGAATTATTGAATAAACAGAAGTTTTCTGATGACAGAACATCTAGTCATGCTCTACTTGCAGGTAAGATGTGTCTGTTAACATCATTCACTCAAGAATGGTTTTTAGATAGTGGGGCTACTGATCATATCAGCCCTCACTTATCCGACTTCAATAGTTACAGTATTCTCACTGATGATGATTCTATCATAATTCCGGATGGTTGTAGAATATCAGTCAAACATATTGGAACAGTTGTTCTACATGTACCTGCATTTCAGTACAGATTGCTTTCAGTTATTATGTCAGCAAATGAATTATAATGTCATATTTTATGCTACTAAATGCCATCTCAAGGACCATTCCTGAAGTAGCCTTCAGTGCTTCTTGGTGAACTTAATGTTGGGCTATATGTTGTTCCATGTAAACAAGATTATGCTAATAATGGTATTCTATTCAAGACTCCAACTGCCAATCCCAGTGTTACTAAAGACTCTAAGTTGTGGCATCTACGCACGGGGAATTTACCCTTTTCTCAGCTTCAACTCTTACATTCCTTTTGTGATAACAAGAGTAGTGTTGTAGACTCTGTTTGTCAGGTGTGTCCTATGGCAAAACAATCTCGACATCCATAGTAGCATCAAAACAACTTTTGTTTTTGAATTGTTACCTTTGGATTTATGGGGACCATACCATATCAAGAATCATAATTCTTGTAATCAATGTGTATCAATTGTTGATGATTACAGTCGTTATACTTGCATAAATTTGATTCGATATAAATCTGATGTTACTTCAGTATTTTCTTCATTTCTTTCTTATGTTGAGACACAATTTTCTAGAAAGGTAATGGTTATACGATTTGATAATGCTAAGGAATTCATAGAAGGTTCTTTCAAGACACTTCTCCAAGCTAAGGGAATCGTTCATCAACTTAGTTGCAGTTACATCCTGCAACAAAACGGGGTGGTTGAATGAAAACATCGACATCTCTTGGAGATTGCTCGTGTTCTTCATTTTCAGTCTAAACTGCCTGCTCATTTCCGGGGTGAGTCAGTTCTTTGTGCAGCATATTTGATAAATCGTATGCCTCTTAAAAGTATTGATTTTCACACTCCATATTTCAGGCTTCATAAGACCTCACCTAATCTAGATCATTTGAGAGTATATGGTTGCCTCTGCTATGTTTCCACTCTAAAAGTGCATAGGGATAAATTCAGTCCTCGTTCCCGTCCTTATGTTTTTATTGGTTATCCATGACAGCACTAGGCGTATAAAGTTCTAGATTTATCTACTTCTACTATTGTTTTATCTCGTGATGTAATTTTTCACGAACACCATTTTCCATTTCATATGATTTCTTCCTCCCAGATTACTACCTCCCAATATATTTCTTCTATATTTGTTCCCATTAGCACGGATGTGTCCACTATTCACCCATCTCACTTGATGACTCAAATACTAGTCCTCGGTCTCCTGATTTGAATCCTGACTTCAATCTTGATCTAAATCCTGATCTGAATCCCGACGTACCCAATCCTGACATATCCACTAACAACTCTAACATGAATAATGAGGTCTCTGTTATTGATACAAGAATTGATAATAATGTCATTCATAATCCCATCACTCTACCTGTTTCTAATATTCCAAGTTCTTCCAGTGCTACAAGTCCTAGTGTTACTCACTCCCGTAGTTCTACTGATTTTTTTGATAGTATTTCTGCAAATACTAGACAATCAATTTGAACTAGGAAGACACCTTCATATCTTAATCACTATTATTGTAATCTGGCATCTTTATCTCAGTCTCTACATTGGTGCAACTTAGCGAAGTATGAACATATGCCTGCTTCTCATAGAGCGTTTATAGCCTATAATCAAGAACTTGTTGAGCCTTCAACATATCAAAAAGCAGCTACTCACCCATTATGGGTTGAATCCATGGACAAGGAGATTAAGGCTTTGAATGATAACCATACTTGGGATATTTTTGAGTTGCCTCCAAATAAAAAGCCTATTGGTTGTAAATGGGTTTTCAAAACAAAACTACATGCTGATGGAACCCTTGAGCGTTGCAAAGCTCGGTTGGTTGCTAAAGGATTCACACAACAATATGGGTCGATTATGATGAAACGTTTTCCCCCGTGATTAATAACGCCTTTTTACATGGCGATCTTAGTGAAGAGGTTTATATGAAAGTTCCTCCTGGCATTTCTCATGGTCCTAATCAAGTATGTCATTTACGCAAATCATTGTATGGGCTTAAACAAGCATCTCAAAACTGGTTTGAAAAATTGGTCAGTGAATTGATTTTTCTTGGATATAAGCAATCCAAAAATGATTATAGCATGTTTATTAAACGATCTTCTATATCAATTACCATTACTGCTGTTTATGTGGACGACATAATAGTAACTGGTGATAATGGTCCAGAAGTTGACAATTTGAAATCACATTTGGATCAAGTTTTTAGTATTAAAGACTTAGGCATTTTGCCTTATTTTTTAGGCATTGAAGTGGGTTATGTTAGTGATGGTATAATTCTCAGTCAGAAGAAATTCACTCATGACATCCTTCATGACTGTGATATTGATCTTTCCCGACCTGCTGTCACTCCACTTCCTATGAATCTCAAGCTTTCAGCTACTACAGGTCCTTTATTTGATCATCTTGACGTTTATCGATCTCTTATTGGCAAACTTAATTACTTGACAAACACCCGTCCTGATCTATCATATATAGTCCAAACCTTAAGTCAATATATGCAACAACCTCGTATGCCACACTATAATGCTCTTTGTCATACTCTTCGATATGTTTCTCACAAAATTGGCCAGGGTATTCTTCTTAAAACTGCAGACTCCTTAACTCTCCAGGCCTTTAGTGATTCCGAATGGGCCTCATGTGTTGATACCAAAAAATCCATTACAGGGTACATTATGTTGTTTGGGATTACTTTAGTATTCATAGAAATCAAAGAAGCAGTCCACTATATCTCGATCTTCTTCTGAGGCAGAGTATTGTGCCATGGCCTCAGCTGCTTCTTAAATTACTTGGTTAGTTCATTTTTTAGAAGAAATGGGTGTTGATAACCTCAAACCCATTACCTTGTATTGCGATAATCAATCTGCATTATATATAGCCAAGAATCCTATTTTCCACGAGCGAACCAAGCACATTGAGCTTGATTGTCATTTTACTCCTCACAGGGTTCTTGAAGGGCTTCTCCAGCTGTCATATTTACCAACACGACATCAATTAGCAGACGTTTTGACCAAGGTCCTTCCTTCTACATATTTCCGTGAATTGTTACCCAAGTTGGGAATGTATCGGTCTTCTCCACCACAGGCCTCACCATCTCCCACCTTGAGGGGGGTATTGGTTGATATACAGCATCTCATTTTCCAGCTTGGCACCAGCTAAGTTTGGTTGGTTATTTATCCAGCACAACCACATTACCACCACGTAGCAAAAATAATAACAGCATTTGTAATCAGTTACTTAGTTTAGCTTGTATATAAACAACTAGTATAGAATTAGTTTTGCACTTGTACATTTTTACTTCCTGATTAAGCAATGAGAGCTTCTTGATGTTCTTCATGAATACTTGCTGAATAATATAGAAGATCTGTAAATCTAACATGGTATCAGAGCGAGTTTCAATCTAATTCCTGGAATGAATCTTCCACAGATCTTCTCGATCGCATCAATCAAGTGTGTTCAATCACTGAATCATTATCTCGATCTCTAAACGCTTCAATCAGTTGTTTTCAATCTCTGAATCGTAGTTTCGATTTCTAAACTTTTTGTTTGATCTCTAGATTGTTTCTTGAATCGTAGCAAAAAATAAATTGAACTGGACTCACTGCATTGGCCTTTTTTATTGAACCTATAAAAATGGTTTACAAAGAAAAACAAACAATTTAACGTATGTTCTTGTCGGGCTTAGCCCAATAAAAAAAGATTAACCTAGCACCCAGGCCTCACAAGACCATTACCAGGTGAATGCATGTCACAATTCCGGGGTCATCCACCGGAATCATTAGCCCGAATTTGAAGTTATCTGTACTTGTTAAACCTCTTCATCATCATTCCCGAGACTGCTCAACTATGGTAACTTCTTATTTTTCTATTTAGTTGTTAACTAAAGAAGGATTTTATATTTGTCTTGATTTTATTGAAAAAATATACTAGCTAATGACCAATGCAATTCACGGCTTTAATTTTAATATTTTTTATAATTTTCATTATATATATGTGTGTATATATATGTATATATATATATATATTTACGTCATTTGAATATGATATTGATAATGTTATGATTCTTATATGCTTTTATTGTGCATGATAATATTATCTTAATTTCGATATTAATATATCTAAATTGGATATAGATATAACTATTTAAAAGACTAACGAATTATTATGATTTCGGATTATAAATTTATGTTATCACTTTGTATTGGATTTTTATAAGCATGTTTTCTTAAATTTTAATAAGCCAGAATTTTTCAAATTTCGTTGATGTATTGGGTTTTGATAAGCATGTTTGTCTTAAATTCCAATAAGCCGATTTTACAAATTCTGTTGATAGAAATAGCCTGTTGAACACATAGTACTGCCCAATGATTTTTTATGAATTCCGCTTAATATAGTAGTATAGATAGATATAGATTTGAGTATCTAGTTTTATGATTGTTTGTTTCGTACAAAATGACTAACAATTAACTTTGTTCTCACCCCAAGATTTATTAGAATCTTTTTTACTAGATATATGTCTAATTATTCAAAAAAGAAAACTGTGTTTCTCATAATTAAAATATCTAGCTGTAATTTATGTTAATATTGAATTAATGTTGATGTAACGAATCGTTTTTAGCAAAATTTGGAGATAAGACGAAGAATACGAGAATTCGGGAAGAGTTGACATTGACCATAATATGCGAAACAAAGTTGCGGAAAACATGTTTTTGAATGCGTTTTAGTGCAAGGTATGTGTCGAATGTGTTATGCTCAAACACAAATTTTATGACGCAATTTACTTGCTTGTTTTCCAGGTAATGTAATATTTTTTGTGAGAAATTCTAGATGTCCGAAAAATATTTCCAAAAACGTTCTCAGATGCAGAAGTGTCATGTTATAACTGGTGATTCCCTTTAAAAAATAATGGAGGCACTCGTGCATAAATATGGGCCCACAAATTAAAACTCCCCTGTGTCAATTTGAGAATTTTTTTTGGGAGATTTTTGGGATCTCCGGGATTGCTCATAATTTATTGCATGTATTTTAAACAAATATAAAAAATGATTGTTTTATTATTTGCAGATGCCAAAACTCTCAACTTGTTCATGGTATGTTACGTTGGCCTCCCTCAATCCTGTCCTATTTTTGATCATCTTCCCCTCCTCTTAAGCTCCAAATATGAATTATTACTCTCGTTGTATCCTTTTTCATTTGAATTTTAATTTTATGGTACCTATCTGATTTTCTTGAAGCTTAAATAGAAGCCATTTCCTCAATCATTGTTTTAGAGTAAAAAAAACAATAAATTCACCGTTATTACTAGTAAAGGGAAGATATGAAATTAGCACTCTTATATAGTTTAAATTATAAGTATACTGAAATACAAAAATATTATCTTGAATTTATGCCACTTCTTACATCCTTCATGTTCAGTAGTTTCCTATGTGCATTAGAGGAAGCTGTTCTTCAATGAAGTCTCATCCTACCATTGACATTTCTGATTTTGAATTGTTTTGCTACCCTTATTCAGTGTTAAATTGAATACAGGTAAAAATGGCTTATTGTTAAGCAGATCTTTGTCTATAAACATAGTTTGTGAATCCTTTAGTGTATATAATACTGTATAACCTAATCTTTTGAAGATTAAGGATTTCTGCATTAGAGTATTAATTAAATCGTTAGAATACAGGTACAAAATTAAATGCAAATGCATAATTGCCTATTCGGTACCTGCATTTTGCATTAAAATTACAGGTTATCTTCTTTTATCGTAGCAAGAATTAGATTTGTGAATAAATAGTATCTTGCATACCCCTATTCAGTTTAACATTTACCCTTTAAGGTACCTATGCCCAGCTCTGACAAGGGTATCAGATGCTGGACAGTGTATTTCAGAGTTAAAATTTGGCAAATGGATGGGTACACGTGTCAGATTGGACTTCATCAGCATAAATGCAACTCAAGCAGTTAGGATAGTATATGCATCATTGATAATTTATTTATATTTCCCTCCTTTGTATTAGCGCTTTAAGACTAGTTAGTGATGTGGTTCATGCATATTTTTTTTTTAATTTCAGTCTGTTATTAGATATTCGTTGGAATGCAATTAAGATGGAATTTTATTGAATGTGGTGATCTTAAGTATTCACTTATGTGTTTTTACTTGTAATCGTAATATCATTAATGGTTCGGTTAATAAGATCTGAAATGTTTGACTATACACTATGTTGCAAAAGGTACTGAAGCACGAGTAGCGGATGATATTAATTATCATATACATTTACTGCAGGCTTACAGCATGAAACTATATAATCTCTCTTTGAGTTTATCACCTCTGCAGTCTGCATCCGG